>NC_092109.1:20570019-20840019 GCF_045679555.1 Salvelinus alpinus | reverse complement strand
TCTTCCTTCTTCACCTCCATCTAGCTCTGCTCTGTAGTTCCTGTGTTGACATCAGACCTGTGTTAAATACTGCATGATGGACTCTGACATGTTCTACTCTACATCTAGCATCTAGTGTCTGTCTGTCTGTCTGTCTGTCTGTCTGTCTGTCTGTCTGTCTGTCTGTCTGTCTGTCTGTCTGTCTGTCTGTCTGTCTGTCTGTCTGTCTGTCTGTCTGTCTGTCTGTCTGTCTGTCTGTCTGTCCGTCCAGTACATAGTCTTGTTGCCTCATGGTCCTGAGCATGTCTGAATGTTTCAACTTAATTCATTTGTTTTGAGGATTTTTAAAAAACATTGTTTTACACCTTTAAGAGTGTTTCTTTGGTGTTGAAGTCTTTTGTTTCCAAGAAACTAACATTTTCCCCCATGAAACAGAGAGCCCTTGTTGTAGTTGTATCTGTGCTTTGTGTACTATTACTATTCTATCTTATCAGCCAGCGTTTTTAACGTCAGGAACTAACAAACCATAAATAAAGGTCACCTAGTTGACGAAACACAACATGTGAACTCACTTATTAAATCTTACAGGGCACCATCACCTTTCTGCAATACCTGTGTAGTTTGTCATAGTGTGTCTCAAATGGCACCCTATTCCCTATATAGTGCACTGTGGGACCTGGTCAAAAGTAGTGCACTATCCCTATGGGACCTGGTCAAAAGTAGTGCACTACACAGGGAATAGGGTGCCATTTGGTCGCATTGTCTGCCTTGCAGTACGGTTGGATATATTATAATATCATGATACTATTTATATATATTATTTTAGTATAGTTGGTTATATTATAATAATATGATACTATTTATATATATTATATTAGTATGGTTGGATATATTATAATATGATGATACTATTTATATATATTATGTTATTATGGTTGGATATATTATAATATGATGATACTATTTATATATATTATGTTATTATGGTTGGTTATATTATAATAATATGATAATATTTATATATATTATATTAGTATGGTTGGTTATATTATAATATGATGATAATATTTATATATATTATATTAGTATGGTTGGTTATATTATACTAATATGATACTATTTATATATATTATATTAGTATGGTTGGTTATATTATAATATGATGATAATATTTATAATTAATATATTAGTATGGTTGTTTAACTATGTATCTTAATCTCCCCATGTCTCCCAGAATGGGAAGGTAAGAGGATAATATCTACCTCTAACTCTGCCATACAGCTGCTTTTATATCAATCTGTTTTTATATATATTTCCATATATCCATGTCTGTCCCGTCTGTCTAACAGAGCTCTGTAGTGGCTGGTCGCTTACTGTCCCGTCTGTCTAACAGAGCTCTGTAGTGGCTTGTCGCTTACTGTCCCGTCTGTCTAACAGAGCTCTGTAGTGGCTGGTCGCTTACTGTCCCGTCTGTCTAACAGAGCTCTGTAGTGGCTGGTCGCTTACTGTCCCATCTGTCTAACAGAGCTCTGTAGTGGCTGGTCGCTTACTGTCCCATCTGTCTAACAGAGCTCTGTAGTGGCTGGTCGCTTACTGTCCCGTCTGTCTAACAGAGCTCTGTAGTGGCTAGTCGCTTACTGTCCCGTCTGTCTAACAGAGCTCTGTAGTGGCTGGTCGCTTACTGTCCCGTCTGTCTAACAGAGCTCTGTAGTGGCTGGTCGCTTACTGTCCCGTCTGTCTAACAGAGCTCTGTAGTGGCTGGTCGCTTACTGTCCCGTCTGTCTAACAGAGCTCTGTAGTGGCTGGTCGCTTACTGTCCCGTCTGTCTAACAGAGCTCTGTGGTGGCTGGTCGCTTACTGTCCCGTCTGTCTAACAGAGCTCTGTAGTGGCTGGTCGCTTACTGTCCCGTCTGTCTAACAGAGCTCTGTAGTGGCTGGTCGCTTACTGTCCCGTCTGTCTAACAGAGCTCTGTGGTGGCTGGTCGCTTACTGTCCCGTCTGTCTAACAGAGCTCTGTAGTGGCTGGTCGCTTACTGTCCCGTCTGTCTAGCAGAGCTCTGTAGTGGCTGGTCGCTTACTGTCCCGTCTGTCTAACAGAGCTCTGTAGTGGCTGGTCGCTTACTGTCCCGTCTGTCTAACAGAGCTCTGTAGTGGCTGGTCGCTTACTGTCCCATCTGTCTAACAGAGCTCTGTAGTGGCTGGTCGCTTACTGTCC
Source organism: Salvelinus alpinus (assembly GCF_045679555.1). NCBI lineage: Eukaryota > Metazoa > Chordata > Actinopteri > Salmoniformes > Salmonidae > Salvelinus > Salvelinus alpinus. Next base: position 20,837,825 of record NC_092109.1, on the reverse strand, counting down.
CATCTGTCTAACAGAGCTCTGTAGTGGCTGGTCGCTTACTGTCCCGTCTGTCTAACAGAGCTCTGTAGTGGCTAGTCGCTTACTGTCCCGTCTGTCTAACAGAGCTCTGTAGTGGCTGGTCGCTTACTGTCCCGTCTGTCTAACAGAGCTCTGTAGTGGCTGGTCGCTTACTGTCCCGTCTGTCTAACAGAGCTCTGTAGTGGCTGGTCGCTTACTGTCCCGTCTGTCTAACAGAGCTCTGTAGTGGCTGGTCGCTTACTGTCCCGTCTGTCTAACAGAGCTCTGTAGTGGCTGGTCGCTTACTGTCCCGTCTGTCTAACAGAGCTCTGTGGTGGCTGGTCGCTTACTGTCCCGTCTGTCTAACAGAGCTCTGTAGTGGCTGGTCGCTTACTGTCCCGTCTGTCTAACAGAGCTCTGTAGTGGCTGGTCGCTTACTGTCCCGTCTGTCTAACAGAGCTCTGTGGTGGCTGGTCGCTTACTGTCCCGTCTGTCTAACAGAGCTCTGTAGTGGCTGGTCGCTTACTGTCCCGTCTGTCTAACAGAGCTCTGTAGTGGCTGGTCGCTTACTGTCCCATCTGTCTAACAGAGCTCTGTAGTGGCTGGTCGCTTACTGTCCCGTCTGTCTAACAGAGCTCTGTAGTGGCTAGTCGCTTACTGTCCCGTCTGTCTAACAGAGCTCTGTAGTGGCTGGTCGCTTACTGTCCCGTCTGTCTAACAGAGCTCTGTAGTGGCTGGTCGCTTACTGTCCCGTCTGTCTAACAGAGCTCTGTAGTGGCTGGTCGCTTACTGTCCCGTCTGTCTAACAGAGCTCTGTATTGGCTGGTCGCTTACTGTCCCGTCTGTCTAACAGAGCTCTGTGGTGGCTGGTCGCTTACTGTGCTGTTCTTTATTCTTTATATATATATATGTCTATATTTATTTATATTACTCTTTATTTTACTTCTTTATTATCACATTCTCTGTTATTTATTTTCTATTTTTTTCTATGTAGGTTTAATGTAGTGTTATAGACATAATGTAGTGTTATAGCCATAATGTAGTGTTATAGCCATAATGTAGTGTTATAGACATAATGTAGTGTTGTAGGTTTAATGTAGTGTTGTAGGTTTAATGTAGTGTTATAGCCATAATGTAGTGTTATAGCCATAATGTAGTGTTATAGACATCATGTAGTGTTATAGACATAATGTAGTGTTGTAGGTTTAATGTAGTGTTGTAGGTTTAATGTAGTGTTATAGCCATAATGTAGTGTTATAGCCATAATGTAGTGTTATAGACATCATGTAGTGTTATAGACATAATGTAGTGTTGTAGGTTTAATGTAGTGTTATAAACGTAATGTAGTGTTATAGACGTAATGTAGTGTTATAGACTTAATGTAGTGTAATAGACATAATGTAGTGTTATAGACATAATGTAGTGTTATAAACGTAATGTAGTGTTATAGACATAATGTAGTGTTATAGACGTAATGTAGTGTTATAGACATAATGTAGTGTTATAGACATACTGTAGTGTTATAGACATAATGTAGTGTTATAAACGTAATGTAGTGTTATAGACATAATGTAGTGTTATAGACGTAATGTAGTGTTATAGACGTAATGTAGTGTTATAGACATAATGTAGTGTTATAGCCATAATGTAGTGTTATAGACATAATGTAGTGTTATAGACGTAATGTAGTGTTATAGACGTAATGTAGTGTTATAGACATAATGTAGTGTTATAGCCATAATGTAGTGTTATAGCCATAATGTAGTGTTATAGACATAATGTAGTGTTGTAGACATAATGTAGTGTTGTAGGTTTAATGTAGTGTTATAGTCTTAATGTAGTGTTATAGACATAATGTAGTGTTATAGCCTTAATGTAGTGTTATAGACTTAATGTAGTGTTATAGCCTTAATGTAGTGTTATAGCCTTAATGTAGTGTTATATACATAATGTAGTGTTATAGACATAATGTAGTGTTATAGACATAATGTAGTGTTGTAGGTTTAATGTAGTGTTATAGACTTAATGTCGTGTTATAGGTTTAATGTAGTGTTATAGCCTTAATGTAGTGTTATAGCCTTAATGTAGTGTTATAGACTTAAAACCTTTCTAGGACACACGTTCCGCTAGCGGAACCCCTCGACAACATTCCGCTGAAAAGGCAGCGCGGGAAATTCAAAATATATTTTCACACATTAACAAGTCCAATACAGCAAATGAAAGATAAACTTCTTGTTAATCTACCCATCGTGTCCGACTAAAAAAATGCTTTACAGCGAAAACACAACATATGATTATGTTAGATCACCGCCAAGTCCAAAAAACACACAGCCATTTTCCCAGCCAAAGAGAGGAGTCACAAAAAGCAGAAATAGAGATAAAATTAATCACTAACCCTTGATGATCTTCATCAGATGACACTCATAGGACATCATATTACACAATACATGTATGTTTTGTTCGATAATGTGCATATTTATATCCAAAAATCTCAGTTTACATTGACGCCATGTTCAGAAATGCCTCCAAAATATCCGGAGAAATTGCAGAGAGCCACGACAAAAAACAGAAATACTCATCATAAACTTTGATGTATGATACATGTTTTACATAGAATTAACGATACACTTGTTCTTAATACAACCGCTGTGTCAGATTAAAAAAAATCTTTACTGAAAAAGCAAACCATGGAATAATCTGAGACGGCGCTCAGATAGAAACAACATTTCTCTGCCATGTTGGAGTCAACAGAAATACGAAATTACATTATAAATATTCACTTACCTTTGATGATCTTCATCAGAATGCACTCCCAGGAATCCTAGTTCCACAATAAATTGTTGTTTTGTTCGATAATGTCCATTATTTATGTCCAAGTAGCTACTTTTGTTAGCACGTTTAGTACACATATCCAAACGCTCACGCAGGTCCAGGCGAACGTCGGACGAAAACTTCCAAAAGTTATATTACAGGTCGAATAAACTTGTCAAACTAAGTATAAAATCAATCTTTAGGATGTTGTTATCATAAATATTCAATAACGTTCCAACCGGAGAATTCCTTTGTGTCTATAGAAGTAATGGAACACAAGTCGATATCATGTGGATTGCGCGTGACGAGGACCTGGCTTTCTGCCAGACCACTACCTCATTCCTCTCTCATCCGGTCTACCTTTGGCTCTCTTAGTTTTTCTGTTCAGATGATAGATTATTTGTTTCTTTTTCACAGTCGCATGATTAGTGTCTTCAATTCTGCGGCTCAAATGGCACCCTACTCCCTATATAGTGCACTACTTTAGACCAGAGCCCTATGGCACCCTACTCCCTATATGGTGCACTACTATATAGGGCCCACAGAGTGTAGTCTTTACTGTATCATGTACTGACTAGGGGTCAGAGTATAGTCTGTACTGTATCATGTACTGACTAGGGATCAGAGTCTGTACTGTATCATGTACTGACTAGGGGTCACAGAGTCTGTACTGTACTGATTCATTATCTTTCTCTTTCCTGTCTTTTCTTGATTTTATTTCCTCATCGCTCTTTTTCTCCGGTAGTGGTGCATCATGGGAATGCTGCATGAACTAAGAGTCTGTCTTTCTTCTGTTGGATTGTTGAACTGAATCTCATCTTTCTTTCTCTTTCTCTCTCTCTTTCTCTTTCTCTCTCTCTCTCTCTCTCTCTCTCTCTCTCTCTCTCTCTGTCTCTCTCTCTCTCTGTCTCTCTCTCTCTCTGTCTCTCTCTGTCTCTCTCTCTCGCTCCCTCTCTCTCGCTCCCTCTCTCTCTCTCTCTCTCTCTCTCTCTCTCTCTCTCTCTCTCTCTCCTCCCCCTAACAGAGTGGGTTTACCCCCCTGCACATCGCTGCTCACTATGGCAACGTGAATGTCTCCACCCTCCTGCTCAACCGAGGGGCCGCCATAGACTTCACCGCCAGGGTAGGACACTGTGAAGACTGGTTCTACTGTCATCACTTCTTATCCCCCCCTACTTAATAAGTGTTATTATATGACACTGTGTGTGTGTGTGTCTATAGAATGGGATAACTCCTCTACATTATGGCCTCTAAGAGAGGGAACACTAACGTGTGTGTGTGTGTGTGTGTGTGTGTGTGTGTGTGTGTGTGTGTGTGTGTGTGTGTGTGTGTGTGTGTGTGTGTGTGTGTGTGTGTGTGTGTGTGTGTGTGTGTGTGTGTGTGTGTGTGTGTGTGTAGAATGGGATAACTCCTCTCCATGTGGCCTCTAAGAGAGGGAACACCAACATGGTGGCTCTACTGCTGGACAGAGGAGCTCAGATAGATGCCAAGACCAGGGTGAGTACTACACACACACACACCTACACACACACCTACACACACACACACACACACCTACACACACACACACACACACACACACACACACACACTCCCAGGGCTGCACTAAAAGGGCAAATAATGGGATTGGGATTTTTTGACCAAATATTGGGATTTTATTTGCGTTTTAGATCATAACACTTGGAAGAACTGTTGTAGTCATGGAGACAGAATGGATACCTGTCGTAGTTATGGAAATAGAATGTGTGATTCTATGGTTGGTTGGTGTTAGGAATGACAAGTAATGAAAAGGCCAGATACAGTAGATGGTGTTGTGACAGGGTAGATGGTGTGACAGGGTAGATGGTGTTGTGACAGGGTAGATGGTGTGACAGGGTAGATGGTGTTGTGACAGGGTAGATGGTGGTGTGACAGGGTAGATGGTGTTGTGACAGGGTAGATGGTGGTATGACAGGGTAGATGGTGGTGTGACAAGGTAGATGGTGTTGTAACAGGGTAGATGGTGTTGTGACAGGGTAGGTGGTGGTGTAACAGGGTAGATGGTGGTGTGACAGGGTAGATGGTGGTGTGACAGGGTAGATGGTGGTGTGACAGGGTAGATGGTGTTGTGACAGGGTAGATGGTGGTGTGACAGGGTAGATGGTGGTGTGACAGGGTAGATGGTGGTGTGACAGGGTAGATGGTGTTGTGACAGGGTAGATGGTGGTGTGACAGGGTAGATGGTGGTGTGACAGGGTAGATGGTGTTGTGACAGGGTAGATGGTGTGACAGGGTAGATGGTGGTGTGACAGGGTAGATGGTGTTGTGACAGGGTAGATGGTGTTGTGACAGGGTAGATAGTGGTGTGACAGGGTAGATGGTGGTGTGACAGGGTAGATGGTGGTGTGACAGGGTAAATAGTGGTGTGACAGGGTAGATGGTGGTGTGACAGGGTAGATGGTAGTGTGACAGGGTAGATGGTGGTGTGACAGGGTAGATGGTGGTGTGCCAGGGTAGATGGTGGTGTGACAGGGTAGATGGTGTGACAGGGTAGATGGTGGTGTGACAGGGTAGATGGTGGTGTGACAGGGTAGATGGTGGTGTGACAGGGTAGATGGTGTTGTGACAGGGTAGATGGTGTTGTGACAGGGTAGATGGTGGTGTGACAGGGTAGATGGTGGTGTGACAGGGTAGATGGTGGTGTGACAGGGTAGATGGTGTGACAGGGTAGATGGTGGTGTGACAGGGTAGATGGTGGTGTGACAGGGTAGATGGTGTGACAGGGTAGATGGTGGTGTGACAGGGTAGATGGTGGTGTGACAGGGTAGATGGTGTTGTGACAGGGTAGATGGTGGTGTGACAGGGTAGATGGTGGTGTGACAGGGTAGATGGTGTGACAGAGTAGATGGTGGTGTGACAGGGTAGATGGTGGTGTGACAGGGTAGATGGTGGTGTGACAGGGTAGATGGTGGTGTGACAGGGTAGATGGTGGTGTGACAGGGTAGATGGTGTGACAGGGTAGATGGTGGTGTGACAGGGTAGATGGTGGTGTGACAGGGTAGATGGTGGTGTGACAGGGTAGATGGTGTGACAGGGTAGATGGTGGTGTGACAGGGTAGATGGTGTTGTGACAGGGTAGATGGTGTTGTGACAGGGTAGATGGTGGTGTGACAGGGTAGATGGTGGTGTGACAGGGTAGATGGTGTTGTGACAGGGTAGTGGGTGGTGTGACAGGGTAGTGGGTGGTGTGACAGGGTAGATGGTGTTGTGACAGGGTAGATGGTGTTGTGACAGGGTAGATGGTGGTGTGACAGGGTAGATGGTGTGACAGGGTAGATGGTGGTGTGACAGGGTAGATGGTGGTGTGACAGGGTAGATGGTGTGACAGGGTAGATGGTGGTGTGACAGGGTAGATGGTGGTGTGACAGGGTAGATGGTGTTGTGACAGGGTAGATGGTGGTGTGACAGGGTAGATGGTGGTGTGACAGGGTAGATGGTGTGACAGAGTAGATGGTGGTGTGACAGGGTAGATGGTGGTGTGACAGGGTAGCGGGTGGTGTGACAGGGTAGATGGTGGTGTGACAGGGTAGATGGTGTGACAGGGTAGATGGTGGTGTGACAGGGTAGATGGTGGTGTGACAGGGTAGATGGTGTGACAGGGTAGATGGTGGTGTGACAGGGTAGATGGTGGTGTGACAGGGTAGATGGTGTTGTGACAGGGTAGATGGTGTTGTGACAGGGTAGATGGTGTTGTGACAGGGTAGATGGTGGTGTGACAGGGTAGATGGTGGTGTGACAGGGTAGATGGTGGTGTGACAGGGTAGTGGGTGGTGTGACAGGGTAGATGGTGTTGTGACAGGGTAGATGGTGTTGTGACAGGGTAGATGGTGGTGTGCCAGGGTAGATGGTGGTGTGACAGGGTAGATGGTGTTGTGACAGGGTAGATGGTGGTGTGACAGGGTAGATGGTGTTGTGACAGGGTAGATGGTGTTGTGACAGGGTAGATGGTGGTGTGACAGGGTAGATGGTGGTGTGACAGGGTAGATGGTGTTGTGACAGGGTAGATGGTGGTGTGACAGGGTAGATGGTGGTGTGACAGGGTAGATGGTGTTGTGACAGGGTAGATGGTGGTGTGACAGGGTAGATGGTGGTGTGACAGGGTAGATGGTGTTGTGACAGGGTAGATGGTGGTGTGACAGGGTAGATGGTGTTGTGACAGGGTAGATGGTGTTGTGACAGGGTAGATGGTGTTGTGACAGGGTAGATGGTGTTGTGACAGGGTAGATGGTGTTGTGACAGGGTAGATGGTGTTCTGACAGGGTAGATGGTGTTGTGACAGGGTAGATGGTGTTGTGACAGGGTAGATGGTGTGACAAGGTAGATGGTGTTGTGACAGGGTAGATGGTGTTGTGACAGGGTAGATGGTGTTGTGACAGGGTAGATGGTGTTGTGACAGGGTAGATGGTGTTGTGACAGGGTAGATGGTGTTGTGACAGGGTAGATGGTGTTGTGACAGGGTAGATGGTGTTGTGACAGGGTAGATGGTGTTGTGACAGGGTAGATGGTGTTGTGACAGGGTAGATGGTGTTGTGACAGGGCAGATGGTGGTGTGACAGGGTAGATGGTGTGACAGGGTAGATGGTGTTGTGACAGGGTAGATGGTGTGACAGGGTAGATGGTGTTGTGACAGGGTAGATGGTGGTGTGACAGGGTAGATGGTGTGACAGGGTAGGTGGTGGTGTGACAGGGTAGATGGTGGTGTGACAGGGTAGATGGTGGTGTGACAGGGTAGATGGTGGTGTGACAGGGTAGATGGTGTGACAGGGTAGATGGTGTGACAGGGTAGATGGTGGTGTGACAGGGTAGATGGTGGTGTGACAGGGTAGATGGTGGTGTGACAGGGTAGATGGTGGTGTGACAGGGTAGATGGTGGTGTGACAGGGTAGATGGTGGTGTGACAGGGTAGATGGTGTGACAGGGTAGATGGTGTTGTGACAGGGTAGATGGTGTGACAGGGTAGGTGGTGGTGTGACAGGGTAGATGGTGTTGTGACAGGGTAGATGGTGTTGTGACAGGGTAGATGGTGTGACAGGGTAGATGGTGTGACAGGGTAGATGGTGGTGTGACAGGGTAGATGGTGGTGTGACAGGGTAGATGGTGGTGTGACAGGGTAGATGGTGTTGTGACAGGGTAGAGGGTGTTGTGACAGGGTAGATGGTGGTGTGACAGGGTAGATGGTGGTGTGACAGGGTAGATGGTGGTGTGACAGGGTAGATGGTGTGACAGGGTAGATGGTGGTGTGACAGGGTAGATGGTGGTGTGACAGGGTAGATGGTGGTGTGACAGGGTAGATGGTGGTGTGACAGGGTAGATGGTGGTGTGACAGGGTAGATGGTGGTGTGACAGAGTAGATGGTGGTGTGACAGGGTAGATGGTGTTGTGACAGGGTAGGTGGTGGTGTGACAGGGTAGATGGTGGTGTGACAGGGTAGATGGTGTGACAGGGTAGATGGTGTTGTGACAGGGTAGATGGTGTGACAGGGTAGATGGTGTTGTGACAGGGTAGATGGTGTTGTGACAGGGTAGATGGTGTGACAGGGTAGATGGTGTGACAGGGTAGATGGTGTTGTGACAGGGTAGATGGTGTTGTGACAGGGTAGATGGTGTGACAGGGTAGGTGGTGGTGTGACAGGGTAGATGGTGTTGTGACAGGGTAGATGGTGCTGTGACAGGGTAGATGGTGTGACAGGGTAGATGGTGTTGTGACAGGGTAGATGGTGTGACAGGGTAGGTGGTGGTGTGACAGGGTAGATGGTGGTGTGACAGGGTAGATGGTGGTGTGACAGGGTAGATGGTCTCTCTCTCTCCCTCTCTCTCTCTCTGTCTCTCTCCCCTTCTCTCTCTCTCTCTCTCTGTCTCTCTCTCTCCCCTTTTCTCTCTCCCCATCTCTCTCTCTATATCTATCTGTCTCTCTCCCCTTCTCTCTCTCTCTCCCCTTCTCTCTCTCTCTCTCTCTCTCTCTGGCTCTGTCTCCCTCTGTCTCTCTCTCTTTGTCTCTCTCTCTCTCGCTCGCTCTCGCTCTCTCTCTCTCTCTCTCTCTCTCTCTCTCTCTCTCTCTCTCTCTCTCTCTCTCTCTCCTCGTCTCTCTATCTCTCTGTCTCTCCCCGTCTCTCTATCTCTCTCTCTGTCTCTCTCTTTCTCTACCTACAAATGTATTACATGTTTCATCTCTCTGGCTCCACCTGCTGTTGGACACTGTCTGGAATAGGGATACTTATGCACGTGTTTGTGTGTTTGTGTGTGTGTGTGTGTGTGTGTGTGTGTGTGTGTGTGTGTGTGTGTGTGTGTGTGTGTGTGTGTGTGTGTGTGTGTGTGTGTGTGTGTGTGTGTGTGTGTGTGTGTGTGTGTGTGTGTCTCAGGACGGCCTCACTCCTCTACACTGTGCAGCGCGGAGTGGACATGACCCCGCCATAGAACTGCTGCTGGAGAGAGGAGCACCCATACTGGCTAGGACCAAGGTACACACACACACACCAAATACACACACACACACACACACACACACACACACATACAGTATATACAAACAAACACACGTTATTCCATATGATTTTGGTTGCCATGTTTTTTCATGTGTTATGACACTTCACGATTTGTTATGACACTGTTATGGAGTCAGGAAGTAAACTGTTACATTACGGAGTCACAGAAATCTAACAAAAATGATATTCCCTCCCTCTGTCCCTCCTTCCCTCTCTTTCTCCCATCCTCTCTCTCTCTCTCCCTCTCTCTTTCTCCCTCCTCCCTCTCTTTCTCCCCCCTCTCCTCTCTCTCCTCCCTCCCTCTCTCACTCCCCTCTCTCTCCTCCCTCCCTCTCTCCCCATCTCTCCCCGTCGCTCCCCTCCCCCCTATAGAACGGTCTCTCCCCCCTCCACATGTCGGCCCAGGGAGACCATGTGGAGTGCGTCAAACACCTGCTGCAGCACAAGGCGCCTGTTGATGATGTCACCCTGGACTACCTGACGGCGCTGCACGTCGCCGCCCACTGTGGTCACTACAGAGTCACCAAGCTGCTGCTGGACAAGAGGGCCAACCCCAACGTTAGGGCTCTGGTAATACCTAACGCTCCTATACCCACTACTACACTGGTACAGACCAACGTTAGGGCTCTGGTAATACCTAACGCTACTATACCAACTAATACACTGGTACAGACCAACGTTAGGGCTCTGGTAATACCTAACGCTCCTATACCCACTAATACACTGGTACAGACCAACGTTAGGGCTCTGGTAATACCTAACGCTCCTATACCCACTAATACACTGGTACAGACCAACGTTAGGGCTCTGGTAATACCTAACGCTCCTATACCCACTAATACACTGGTGCAGACCAACGTTAGGGCTCTGGTAATACCTAACGCTCCTATACCCACTACTACACTGGTGCAGACCAACGTTAGTGCTCTGGTAATACCTAACGCTCCTATACCCACTAATACACTGGTGCAGACCAACGTTAGGGCTCTGGTAATACCTAACTCTCCTATACCCACTAATACACTGGTACAGACCAACGTTAGGGCTCTGGTAATACCTAACGCTCCTATACCCACTAATACACTGGTACAGACCAACGTTAGGGCTCTGGTAATACCTAACGCTCCTATACCCACTAATACACTGGTACAGACCAACGTTAGGGCTCTGGTAATACCTAACGCTCCTATACCCACTAATACACTGGTACAGACCAACGTCAGGGCTCTGGTAATACCTAACGCTCCTATACCCACTAATACACTGGTACAGACCAACGTCAGGGCTCTGGTAATACCTAACGCTCCTATACCCACTGATACACTGGTACAGACCAACGTCAGGGCTCTGGTAATACCTAACGCTCCTATACCCACTGATACACTGGTACAGACCAACGTCAGGGCTCTGGTAATACCTAACGCTCCTATACCCACTGATACACTGGTACAGACCAACGTCAGGGCTCTGGTAATACCTAACGCTCCTATACCCACTGATACACTGGTACAGACCAACGTCAGGGCTCTGGTAATACCTAACGCTCCTATACCCACTGATACACTGGTACAGACCAACGTCAGGGCTCTGGTAATACCTAACGCTCCTATACCCACTGATACACTGGTACAGACCAACGTCAGGGCTCTGGTAATACCTAACGCTCCTATACCCACTGATACACTGGTACAGACCAACGTCAGGGCTCTGGTAATACCTAACGCTCCTATACCCACTGATACACTGGTACAGACCAACGTCAGGGCTCTGGTAATACCTAACGCTCCTATACCCACTGATACACTGGTACAGACCAACGTCAGGGCTCTGGTAATACCTAACGCTCCTATACCCACTGATACACTGGTACAGACCAACGTCAGGGCTCTGGTAATACCTAACGCTCCTATACCCACTGATACACTGGTACAGACCAACGTCAGGGCTCTGGTAATACCTAACGCTCCTATACCCACTGATACACTGGTACAGACCAACGTCAGGGCTCTGGTAATACCTAACGCTCCTATACCCACTGATACACTGGTACAGACCAACGTCAGGGCTCTGGTAATACCTAACGCTCCTATACCCACTGATACACTGGTACAGACCAACGTCAGGGCTCTGGTAATACCTAACGCTCCTATACCCACTGATACACTGGTACAGACCAACGTCAGGGCTCAGGTAATACCTAACGCTCCTATACCCACTGATACACTGGTACAGACCAACGTCAGGGCTCTGGTAATACCTAACGCTCCCATACCCACTGATACACTGGTACAGACCAACGTCAGGGCTCTGGTAATACCTAACGCTCCTATACCCACTGATACACTGGTACAGACCAACGTCAGGGCTCTGGTAATACCTAACGCTCCTATACCCACTGATACACTGGTACAGACCAACGTCAGGGCTCTGGTAATACCTAACGCTCCTATACCCACTGATACACTGGTACAGACCAACGTCAGGGCTCTGGTAATACCTAACGCTCCTATACCCACTGATACACTGGTACAGACCAACGTCAGGGCTCTGGTAATACCTAACGCTCCTATACCCACTGATACACTGGTACAGACCAACGTCAGGGCTCTGGTAATACCTAACGCTCCTATACCCACTAATACACTGGTACAGACCAACGTCAGGGCTCTGGTAATACCTAACGCTCCTATACCCACTAATACACTGGTACAGACCAACGTCAGGGCTCTGGTAATACCTAACGCTCCTATACCCACTAATACACTGGTACAGGCCAACGTCAGGGCTCTGGTAATACCTAACGCTCCTATACCCACTAATACACTGGTACAGGCCAACGTCAGGGCTCTGGTAATACCTAACGCTCCTATACCCACTAATACACTGGTACAGACCAACGTTAGGGCTCTGGTAATACCTAACGCTCCTATACCCACTAATACACTGGTACAGACCAACGTTAGGGCTCTGGTAATACCTAACGCTCCTATACCCACTAATACACTGGTACAGACCAACGTTAGGGCTCTGGTAATACCTAACGCTCCTATACCCACTAATACACTGGTTGTGCTGACAAACTGCCTGGGAGCTCCTCAGTGGTGAAACTCCTCCTCCTTCAATCAGTGGTGAACCAGGTGGAACAAATCTTCCAGGCAATCAGGGCGTGCCAGCACCTGGCTCTGCTGTTGTCTTTAGACCGCAGTGAAAGGAGCATTTATAACACCACAAGACCAAGGAAACTTCATCTTTGTGATCAAGGTGACTGTGCAAGTCCAAGCCCTCCACAAAACTGTGAAAGACAGCCGGTAAGCGCCATATTGGCCATGCTTGACTATACTGACTTAGGCAGTGCACTGCTAATGATACTCTGGAAAACACAGACTCTTAACTTTGATAGGACTTTTGCAGTGGTATTTATAACTTCAAATGTTGTTTGTGGGGTATAAAGAAAAAGTAAGAAGAGCCAAATTCATTGTTGACAAAGAACTTGTTTGAAATGGTTAAAAGTAATTTAAACTTTGTAGAAATCTTAGTAAACCAAGTTCTTAATTCAGTAACAAATGTATAGTCTAAAAAATCTTTGGCTAAAAAATGTAAGATTTGTCTGCTTAAAACTACTGATTAGAAAATAAATGTAATTTTAGGGACTGTCCTTTTCAAGTGGGGAATTGCACAACAAAGAGGTCAAAACTTGACAGTGAAAAACCGTGGCTCAAGACTGGAAAAGGACCAGAAAAGTGACCACACGTGTCCAGAGAGACAAGTAAAGACTGTTCCCGCCTGCTGCTGTGATTGAAATGGCTGATTCATTACTGGTGGAGCAGCTAAAGACCGCAAGGACATCAGCGAAGCGTCAGTTTTCCCGTCTGGCCAATAATGTGCTACGAATGCATACAATGATGTCAAAAGAGGAGCTCCGAGACAATTTTAGGAAGCTCACTGCAGAAGCTGGCAAAGTCCTGGAAGCCAACGATGATGTAGAGGGGCAATGTATTGAAGAAAACTCTGATGTAGAGAAGTTGAGCGAGCAGCAGAAGTCTGACTTGGTCAAAACAGCCAAAGAGTGTGAGGAAAAACTGCAAGAGCTAAAGGACCTCATACAAAAGACATTGTGGGCCAATTTCGGGGAATATGAACTGACACAAGCAATTACAACAGCAGAGTCGCAAGCAGAAAACGTGGGAGCTGTGGACCCAAGTAAAAACCCAGATGCATATCTCTTCATGATCGGACAACTAGAGAAACTTGTGAAGGCTGCGAAGGAGGTGCATAAACATTGGAAGTGCTGGGCCCCCCCAGCAGATTTTTTACTACTAAAAATATTTTTAATGTATTTGGCTAAAATGCAAATTTAGAGAAAATATACAGATTCTGCTCATTTGATTAAAAATGGTGGGTTTCTATTTTGGGAAACATTTGCTTAAAAGTGGAAACCTTGTGTTTTATGGTAGCAGAAATGTGTTTATCTGTGGTGAATGTGGATAAATTTGTGTATTTGATTGGGCTGTCAACTCAAATAATAACTTGTATTTGTCATCTCTTTTTTGAGGTTTTTCACCTGTTTACTGCCAACCAAAGAATGGTAAATAAAAGACAAACAACTGATTCCATGGCTGTTTATTGAGTGAAATCCAGTTAAAATCTTCATGTGGAGGGACTGTCCTTTTCAAGTGGGGAATTGCACAACAAAGAGGTCAAAACTTGACAATTATATACAGTATACACTATCTGCTGCCATATTCCACCGTCTGATGGAGTTTATCCAGATCGTAACAGCCCCCTCTCTGTTCACAGTGAAAACACACAAACTGAAGAGGTGTTATTCTGAGGGGTTTGGAGCAAGCATCCCCCTTACTGTGAGACTGAGAGAGCACCCACATCGTAAGTGCTTTATTTAAGATAGGATCACTTTAGATCAGCATGACGTGGGTCTGTTCTCTGCTGCTTGCTTATAACATAGTTTCCCTTTCTGTTCCTTGAACTTCAGTAGGGCATTAGAATGGTCTGTAATGGTCTGTACTAAGTTATTTATGATCCTTATTGATCTAATGGTCCATTCACCAGGTTGAGAAAGGACACTGTATTGTATCTGAGTTCAGATAGTATTATCAGATTAGTTTTAGTTTTAGAATACTTGGAGCGTTTGCTTGAGTCTCGTTCCACTGACTTATCATTCAGTCAGATTCTTCATAAGGTACAAGAGGGAAGTCAGGAGAGGATGTCAACAAACAGTACGACTTATGGGAGATAATGAGTAAAATATTGTTTAAACTTGTACATAATCTGGTTAAACATTGCATTTTGACAGTAGGAGATATGTAAATATTTCAGCATTGCGCCCCATGTTGAGTGTGTTCTCTCATAATTCATAGGCCTGGCTATTTAAATAAGGTAGTCAGTGTTAGGAGTCATTCGGAACATGTCTACACAAATAGTACATATACAAGCAGCCAGCTAGAGAAGCAATTCCCGCGAGCTAAAGAAGTGAACAGGAAAGACAGGGTTTTCAGACTCCATGTGTGAGTAATATCCATTTTTTATTATGGTAATGTGCCGGTGAATTAATATGTATGGTATTGGTCTACTGAATCCTAAGGAGCAAAGCAGCAAATTGTAGTATTGTGTCACGGCTGCTAGGTAGGTGGGTGTATGACTAGATTCAGGTCTCTCTCTCTCTCAGAGAGGGGATGTGTAAATTGACACATACAGTTTGGGAGTGTTTATCCCTCAGCTTACGCCATTGTTTAAGTTCACCATGAGGTTGAGGCTGGCTGAAAGATTTGTATTTCACTTTCCAAATAAAAACCACAGCCAACAAATGAATCCCAGTTTTTTATTTATTTTTAGAACTCATGGCAATATAGTATTGTGTCATTATGCTAAGATAGTCAGACTGCAATGCGATATTGTATTGTGATTCATTCCACTATGCAGTAACGGTGGGGGGGTTAAATTAACTTGATGAGAATATACAGTAACTGCTAAAATAAAGGAAACACTTGATTAAATGAGGGATACAAAGTAGAATCTATGCCATGGTGCATTGAAGCTGTTCTGGCTTGCGGTCGCCCAACGCCCTATTTAGACACTTTATGTTGGTGTTTCCTTTATTTTGGCAGTTACCTGTATACACTGAGTATTCCAAACATTAGGAACACCTTCCTAATATTGAGTTACACCCCACTCCCCTCCACACTTTGTCCTCAGAACAGCCTCTATTCATCGGGCATGGACTCTACAAGGTGTCAAAAGCGTTCGACAGGGATGATGGCCAATGTCAAGTTGGCTGGATGTCCTTTGGGTGGTGGACCATTCTTGATACACACGGAAACTGTTAAGTGTGAAAAACCCAGCAACATTGCAGTTCTTGACACAAACTGGTGTGCATGGCACCTACTACCATACCCCGTTAAAAGGCACTTACATTTTTTGTCTTGCCTATTCACCCTCTGAATGGCACACAGACACAATCCGTCTCAAGGTTTAAAAATCCTTTAACCTGTCTCCTCCCCATTGTCTACACTGATTGAAGTGGATTTAACAAGTGACATCAATAAGGGATTATAGCTTTCACCTGGATTCACCTGGTCAGTCAGTCTATGTCATGGAAAGAGCAGGTGTTCTTAATGCTTTGTATACTCAGTGTACTTGTATTCACTAGATGACTGACAGGGGGCGCTGTTCTGAATTCCTCAACCGCCGTAATGATATTCCTCAACCGCCGTAATGATATTCCTCATCAACCGCCGTAATGATATTCCTCAACCGCCATAATGATATTCCTCAACCGCCGTAATGATATTCCTCAACCGCCGTAATGATATTCCTCAACCGCCGTAATGATATTCCTCAACCGCCGTAATGATATTCCTCAACCGCCGTAATGATATTCCTCATCAACCGCCGTAATGATATTCCTCATCAACCGCCGTAATGATATTCCTCAACCGCCGTAATGATATTCCTCAACCGCCGTAATGATATTCCTCAACCGCCGTAATGATATTCCTCAAACGCCGAAATTATATTCCCTAATGATATTCCTCAACCTCCCTAATGATATTCCTCAACCGCCGTAATGATATTCCCCAACCGCCGAAATGATATTCCCTAATGATATTCCTCAACCTCCCTAATGATATTCCTCAACCTCCCTAATGATATTCCTCAACTGCCGTAATGATATTCCCCAACCGCCGAAATGATATTCCCCAACCGCCGAATTGATATTCCCTAATAATATTCCTCAACCTCCCTAATGATATTCCTCAACTTCCCTAATGATATTCCTCAACCGCCGTAATGATATTCCTCAACCTCCCTAATGATATTCCTCAACCGCCGTGATGATATTACTCAAAGGCCGTAATGATATTCCTCAAACGCCGAAATGATATTCCCTAATGATATTCCTCAACCTCCCTAATGATATTCCTCAACCGCCGTAATGATATTCCTCATCCGCCAAAATGATATTCCCTAATGATATTCCTCAACCTCCCTAATGATATTCCTCAACCTCCCTAATGATATTCCTCAACCTCCCTAATGATATTCCTCAACCTCTCTAATGATATTCCTCAACCTCCCTAATGATATTCCTCAACCTCCCTAATGATATTCCTCAACCTCCCTAATGATATTCCTCAACCTCCCTAATGATATTCCTCAACCGCCGTAATGATATTCCCTAATGATATTCCTCAACCTCCCTAATGATATTCCTCAACCTCCCTAATGATATTCCTCAACCTCCCTAATGATATTCCTCAACCGCCGTAATGATATTCCCTAATGATATTCCTCAACCTCCCTAATGATATTCCTCAACCGCCGTAATGATATTCCTCAACCTCCCTAATGATATTCCTCAACCTCCCTAATGATATTCCTCAACCTCCCTAATGATATTCCTCAACCTCCCTAATGATATTCCTCAACCGCCGTAATGATATTCCTCAACCGCCGTAATGATATTCCTCAACCTCCCTAATGATATTCCTCAACCTCCCTAATGATATTCCTCAACCGCCGTAATGATATTCCTCAACCTCCCTAATGATATTCCTCAACCTCCCTAATGATATTCCTCAACCGCCGTAATGATATTCCTCAACCTCCCTAATGATATTCCTCAACCACCGTAATGATATTCCTCAACCGCCGTAATGATATTCCTCAACCGCCGTAATGATATTCCTCAACCTCCCTAATGATATTCCTCAACCACCGTAATGATATTTCTCAGGAGGATCAGCTATCGAGGGTTTAGATACGTCATTGGTGATATTTCTGATGGTTTCCATTGGGGCCTGAGTGTTGCTCTGATCCCACTGCCAGAACACATGTGGTTTAATCAGGATTCACAACCAGGCTCTCTTGTTCACACGGCCATTTGCACAACGACTACAGCTGTCGGCAGCCATAGTGATCATTGCCCTCGTTCTGCTTTGAATGGGTGCCAGTGTGTGTGTGGTTTATGAAGAGACAAAGCTCCTTTAGCACAGCGTTGTAGTCATCTGACTCTGTAAACATTCCATTCACTGTGAAGAAAGTGGTTATGATACAAAGTGATATTTAAGAGTCCATTAAAGGGTCAGGAATTTGACTTCCAATGGATTAGCACAGCTCCCATACAGAAAATTAATATATGGCCATATACCAAAGAATGTGACATACAGTATATTTGAAGATACATGATCATATATTTAAAACCCATATATAAATGTGACATACATTTTAAAATATATGGTCATATACAGTGGGGAGAACAAGTATTTGATACACTGCCGATTTTGCAGGTTTTCCTACTTACAAAGCATGTAGAGGTCTGTAATTTTTATCTTAGGTACACTTCAACTGTGAGAGACGGAATCTAAAACAAAAATCCAGAAAATCACATTGTATGATTTTTAAGTAATTAATTTGCATTTTATTGCATGACATAAGTATTTGATCACCTACCAACCAGTAAGAATTCCGGCTCTCACAGACCTGTTAGTTTTTCTTTAAGAAGCCCTCCTGTTCTCCACTCATTACCTGTATTAACTGCACCTGTTTGAACTCGTTACCTGTATAAAAGACACCTGTCCACACACTCAATCAAACAGACTCCAACCTCTCCACAATGGCCAAGACCAGAGAGCTGTATAAGGACATCAGGGATAAAATTGTAGACATGCAACAGGCTGGGATGGGCTACAGGACAATAGGCAAGCAGCTTGGTGAGAAGGCAACAACTGTTGGCGCAATTATTAGAAAATGGAAGAAGTTCAAGATGACGGTCAATCACCCTCGGTCTGGGGCTCCATGCAAGATCTCACCTCGTGGGGCATCAATGATCATGAGGAAGGTGAGTTATCAGCCCAGAACTACAAGGCAGGACCTGGTCAATGACCTGAAGAGAGCTGGGACCACAGTCTCAAAGAAAACCATTAGTAACACACTACACCGTCATGGATTAAAATCCTGCAGCGCACGCAAGGTCCACCTGCTCAAGCCAGCGCATGTCCAGGCCCGTCTGAAGTTTGCCAATGACCATCTGGATGATCCAGAGGAGGAATGGGAGAAGGTCATGTGGTCTGATGAGACAAAAATAGAGCTTTTTGGTCTAAACTCCACTCGCCGTGTTTGGAGGAAGAAGAAGGATGAGTACAACCCCAAGAACACCATCCCAACCGTGAAGCATGGAGGTGGAAACATCATTCTTTGGGGATGCTTTTCTGCAAAGGGTACAGGATGACTGCACCGTATTGAGGGGAGGATGGATGGGGCCATGTATCGCGAGATCTTGGCCAACAACCTCCTTCCCTCAGTAAGAGCATTGAAGATGGGTCGTGGCTGGGTCTTCCAGCATGACAACGACCCGAAACACACAGCCAGGGCAACTAAGGAGTGGCGCCGTAAGAAGCATCTCAAGGTCCTGGAGTGGCCTAGCCAGTCTCCAGACCTGAACCCAATAGAAAATCTTTGGAGGGAGCTGAAAGTCCGTATTGCCCAGCGACAGCCCCGAAACCTGAAGGATCTGGAGAAGATCTGTATGGAGGAGTGGGCCAAAATCCCTGCTGCAGTGTGTGCAAACCTGGTCAAGAACTACAGGAAACGTATGATCTCTGTAATTGCAAACAAAGGTTTCTGTACCAAATATTAAGATCTGCTTTTCTGATGTATCAAATACTTATGTCATGCAATAAAATGCAAATTAATTACTTAAAAATCATACAATGTGATTTTCTGGATTTTTGTTTTAGATTCCGTCTCTCATAGTTGAAGTGTACCCATGATAGAAATTACAGACCTCTACATGCTTTGTAAGTAGGAAAACCTGCAAAATCGGCAGTGTATCAAATACTTGTTCTCCCCACTGTATTTCAATAACATACACTGAACCAAAATATAAATGCAACATGTAAAGTGTTGGTCCCATGTTTCATGAGCTGAAATAAAAGGTCCCCAAAATGTTTCATATGCATAAAAAGCGTATTTCTCTAAAATTTTGTGCACACAATTGTTTATATCCCTATTAGTGAGCATTTATCATTTGCTAAGATAATCCATCCACCTGACATGTATGGCATAGCAAGAAACTGATGAAACAGCATGATCATTACACAGGTGTACCTTGTGCTGGGGACAATAAAATAACAGTTTTGGCATGCTGACTGCAGGAATGTCCACCAGAACTGTTGCCAGAGATTTGAATGTTCATGTATCTACCATAAGCAGCCTCCAACGTCATTTTAGAGAATTTGGCAGTACATCCAACCGGCCTCACAACCGCAGACCACGTGTAACCATGCCAGCCCTCCACATCCGGCTTCTTCACCTGCAGGATTGTCTTGAGACCAGCCACCCGGACAGCTGATGAAACTGTGGGTTTGCACAACCGAAGAATTTCTGCACAAACTGTCAGAAATCGTCTCAGTGAAGCTCATCTGAGTGCTCGTAGTCCTCACCAGGGTCTTGACCTGACTGCAGTTCGGCATCGTAATCAACTTCTGTGAGTAAATGGTCACCTTCGATAGCCGCTGGCACGCTAGAGAAGTGTGCTCATCACGGATGAATCCCAGTGTCAACTGTACTGGGCAGATGGCAGACAATGTGTATGGCGTCGTGTGGGTGAGCGGTTTGCTAATGTCAGTGTTGTGAACAGAGTGCCCCATGGTGGCAGTGGGGTTATGGTATAGGCAGGCTGAAGCTACAGACAACTAACACAATTGCATTTTTTCGATGGCAATTTGAATGCAAAGAAAATGCTTGACGAGATCCTGGGGCCCATTGTCGCAAGGATCTGTACACAATTCCTGGAAGCTGAAAATGTCACAGTTCTTCCATGGCCTGCATTCTAACCAGACATTGAGCATGTTTGGGATGCCCTGGATCGACGTGTACGGCAGAGTGTTCCAGTTCCCTCTAATATCCAGCAACTTTGCACAGCCATTGAAGAGGAGTGAAACAACATTCCACAGGCCACAATCAACATCCTGATCAACTCTATGTGAAGGAGATGTGTAGCGCTGCATGAGACAAATGGTGGTCACACCAGATATTGACTGTTTTTTTTTGATCCACCACTACCTTTTTTTAAGGTATCTGTGACCAACAAATGCATATCTGTTTTCCCTGTCATGAGAAATCTATTAGGACCTAATGAATTGATTTCAATTGACTGATTTCCTGATATGAACTGTAACTCAGTAAAATCTTTGAAATTGTTGCATGTTGCGTTGACATACACTTAGGTTGGAGTCATTAAAACTCGTTTTTCAACCACTCCACACATTTCTTGTTAACAAACTGTAGTTTTGGCAAGTCAGTTAGGACATCTACTTTGTGCATGACACAAGTAATTAAAAAAAAAAAAAATTACAGACAGATTATTTAACTTATATTTCACTGTATCACAATTCCAGTGGGTCAGAAGTTTACATACACTATGTTGACTGTGCCTTTAAACAGCTTGTAAAATTCCAGAAAATTATATCATGGCTTCAGCAGCTTCTGATAGGCTAATCGACATGATTTGAGTCAATTGGAGGTGTACCTATGGATGTATTTCAGGGCCTACAATTCAAACTCAGTGCCTCTTTGCTTGACATCATGGGGAAATCAGAAGAAATCAGCCAAGACCTCAGAAAATAAATTGTAGACCTCCACAAGTCTGGCTCATCCTTGGGAGCAGTTTCCAAATGCCTGAAGGTACCACGTTCATCTGTACAAACAATAGTACGCAGGTATAAACACCATTGGACCACGCAGCCATCATACAGCTCAGGAAGGAGATGCGTTCTGTATCCTAGAGATGAACGTACTTTGGTGCGAATAGTGCAGATCAATCCCAGAACAACAGCAAAGGACCTTGTGAAGATGCTGGAGGAAACAGGCACAAAAGTATCTACAGTATATCCACAGTAAAACAAGTCCTATATCGACATACCTGAAAGGCCTTCAGCAAGGAAGAAGCCACTGCTCCAAAACCGCCATAAAAAAGCCAGACTACGGTTTGCAACTGCACATGGGGACAAAGATCGTACTTTTTGGAGAAATGTCCTCTGGTCTGATGAAACAAAAATAGAACTGTTTGGCCATATTGACCATCGTTATGTTTGGAGGAAAAGGGGGAGGCTTGCAAGCTGAAGAACACCATCCCAACCGTGAAGCACGGGGGTGGCAGCATCATGTTGTGGGGGTGCTTTGCTGCAGGAGGGACTGGTGCACTTCACAAACTAGATGGCGTCATGAGGAAGGAAAATTATGTGGATATATTGAAGTAACATCTCAAGACATCAGTCAGGAAGTTAAAGCTTGGTGTCAAATCGGTCTTCCAAATGGACAATGACCCCAAGCATACTTCCAAAGTTGTGGCAAAATGGCTTAAGGACAACAAAGTCAAGGTATTGGAGTGGCCATCACAAAGCCCTGACTCACCCTATAGAAAATGTGTGGGCAGAACTGAAAAAGTGTGTGTGAGCAAGGAGGCCTACAAACCTGACTCACTTACACCAGCTCTGTCAGGAGGAATGAGCCAAAATTCACCCAACTTATTGTGGGAAGCTTGTGGAAGGCTAACTGAAACGTTTGACCCAAGTTAAACAATTTAAAGGCAATGCTACCAAATACTAATTGAGTGTATGTAAACTTCTGACCCACTGGGAATGTGATGAAAGAAATAAAAGCTTAAATATATAATTCTCTCTACTATTATTCTGATATTTAACATTCTTAAAATTAAGTGGTGATCCTAACTGACCTAAGACAAGGAATTTTTACACTGATTAAATGTCAGGAATTGTGAAAAACTGAGTTTAAATGTATTTGGCTAAGGTGTATGTAAACTTCCAACTTCAACTGTATATACTGATTTTATTAACAAAGTTATGCACTACCAATTCCCCTATGTGAAAAAGTAATTACAGTCAATAACTGGTTGTGCCATCTTTAGCGGCAATGACTGCAACCAAATGCTTCCTGTAGTTGTTGATCAGTCTTCTCACATTGCTGTGGATTAATTTTGTCTCACTCTTGCATGCAGAACTGCTTTAACTCAGCGACAGTTGTGGGTTTTCAAGCATGAACTGCTCATTTCAAGTCCTGCCACAACATCTCAATTGGGATTAGGTCTGGACTTTGACTAGGCCATTCCAAAACTTCAAATTTGTTGCCTTTTAAACATTTTCATGTGGACTTGATTTTGTGTTTTGAATCATTGTCTTGCTTCAGCTTACAGATGGATGACCTGACATTCTCCTGTAGAATTCTCTGATACAGAGCAGAATTCATGGTTCCTTCTGTTAAAGCAAGTTGTCCAGGTCCTGAGGCAGCGAAACATCCCCAAACCATCACACTACCACCACCATGCTTGAACTTTGTAATGAGGTTCTTACTGTGGAATGCAGTGTTTGGTTTTTGCCAGGCATGTCATCCAAAAAGTTGACTCATGTTTACCAAAAAAGCACCTGGATGATCATCAAGACTCTTGGAAGAATATTCAATGGACAGATGATTCAAAATTAAATATTTTTGATTGACATGGGTCCTATTATGCCTGGCGACAACCAAACACTGCATGTTAAAGGCATAGTTCGCTTTTTTTTGACCTTATAGTCAGATGGCTAACAAAAAACCTATGGGTGGTGATTGGGGCAATTAGTCAAAGTTTAATGTTTGTGGCCAAAATCCCCTCAAGTTAATAGTGGCTATTTAAACAACTCTAAATCATGGATTACAGTTTCTCCTGGCCTTACTTTCAGGGTAAGGAACTATCTGACTAAAGGTGTAAAAAAGTTAACTATCCCTTCATTGCATTTTCAAATCAATCATTGCAAATAGGGCATTAATGGTCAAGGATTTCTTATTAAATTTAATCTGATAAACTTTTAACGTATTTATATGGATTTTTTTTAATTAAAATGTTATGAGCCCAAACCCAACCCCTTACTGTTTTTTGTGCTTTTTATCTTCTAGTTGTTGCTTTCCCTCCACAGAGGCTGTCATGAAGCGCTTCCCGGATGCAAAAAGGGACAATTAAAACAGTGAAATGGCTGAATTGAGAAGTGATGAAAACATTCAAAAAAGGAATATAGGATTAAATTACCTTTTTAGTGTTTTGTGTCGTTTGTTCTAACGAAATGGAGGGAATAAAATACTCTATATTTTGTAATAATTACATTTCCTCTGAATCCAACTCAAATCATTAAAGATTATACTGTACATGCATGTGTGACGTGTGTTAGTCAGAGAAAGACAGAAATAGAAAAGGAAAGAGAAAGAGAGCAACAACCAAAAAATATGCTAATATCACAATGACAATATTTATTTCTGTCTGGATGTGATCTCAGGTTGCCCAAACGTTGATACTGTATTATTGGCCAAATTGTTGAAACGTATTAGGGCATTACTGTGGACACCATACAGAGAAAGAGTAGCCTCTAGTGGCCGAGACACACATTGCACCACATTGAATCCACTCTCCCTCCCCTATCCCTTTTTCTTCTCATTAATTATGTATTAAAGGAGTGTATAAAGAGGTGGTTTTGGACTCTATGATTATATACCCATGAGAGCACATCATCGTTCGCCTTGGCCAATATAATCTAATACGGGTGGGTATTAGGATGCGGGAGAAACATAATTTTGCAATGGATCATTTCACCAATGCGTGGGAGGACATCTTAAGAGGGGAATGACTGTGTAGTAATGGAGTTTGAAGATATAGCACAGTGGTTCTCGAACTAACCCCTGGGGGGTTGTGAGGAGGTTTTGGGGGGTTGCGAGTGTGAAACTGAAGGTGAAAAAAATACATATTTTTCATAGGCTACATATTCCATTTGGATTTTATATTTACGTCTTTACCTATTTGATCTGGTTACTAACATACGCACACGGTATTGCACAAAATTCATGTCTCAATAACATCTAATTTGTGCTTCAGAACCAAAATGTTGGGCATCTTGACTGTTGACCAAAGACCAGTCATAAGCATTTGCGTGCAAAGGTGGGAGCGCATATCCAGATTAGTGAACAGAAAACACTTGTTTCATTTTCTCTGGTTTTGCCTGAAAAAAATAGTATGTTTATATTCTCAATATGAAATACAGTTAAGCAATCTGCTGCGGACACATCTTTGCCAGAACAATAGACTTCATGGCAATTCTATTGATCATTTTCATATTTCAGATAGGCCTAGTTTGGTAGGCTACTGGCTATATAAGAAAGCTGTAACATTGCACTGCCTTCAATACTTATGGGATGAAGATGTAATAAACTAGGCAAAAAAAGAAACGTCCTCTCACTGTCAGATGCGTTTATTTTCAGTAAATGTAACGTGTAAATATTTGTATGAACATAACAACATTCAACAACTGAGACATAAGCTGAACAAGTTTCACAGACATGTGACTAACACAATTTTTATAATGTGTCCCTGAACAAAGGGGGGGGGGGGGTCAAAAGTAACAGTCAGTGTCTGGTGTGGCCACCAGCTGCATTAAGTACTGCAGTGCATCTCCTCATGGACTGCACCAGATTTGCCAGTTCTTGCTGTGAGATGTTACCCCACTCTTCCACCAAGGCACTTGCAAGTTCCTGGATATTTCTGGGGGGAATGGCCCTAGCCCTCACCCTCCGATCCAACAGGTCCCAGACGTGCTCAATGGGATTGATATCCGGGCTCTTCGCTGGCCATGGCAGAACACTGACATTCCTGTCTTGCAGGAAATCACGCACAGAACGAGCAGTATGGCTGGTGGCATTGTCATGCTGGAGGGTCATGTCAGGATGAGCCTGCAGGAAGGGTACCACATGAGTGAGGAGGATGTCTAACCCTAATGGTGTGGTAGCCATGCTAGTTAAGTGTGAATTCTAAATAAATCGCAGACTGTGTCACTAGCAAAGCATCCCCACACCATAACACCTCCTCCTCCATGCTTTATGGTGGGAAATACAGATGCAGAGATCATCCGTTCACCTACTCTGCGTCTCACAAAGACACAGTGGTTGGAAGAAATCTCCAATTTGGACTCAAGATCAAAGGACAAACTTCCACTGGTCTAATGTCCATTGCTCGTGTTTCTTGGCCCAAGCAAGTCTCTTCTTAGTATTGGTGTCCTTTAGTAGTGGTTTATTAACAGCAGTTTGACCATGAAGGCCTGATTCACACAGTCTCCTCTGAACAGTTGTTGAGATGTGTCTGTTACTTGAACTCTGTGAAGCATTTATTTGAGCTGCAATTTCTGAGGCTGGGAGGCAGAGGAAACTCTCGGTCTTCCATTCCTGTGGCGGTCCTCATGAGAGCCAGTTTCATCATAGCGCTTGATGGTTTTTGCGACTGCACTTGAAGAAACTTTCAAAGTTCTTGACATTTTCCGTATTGACTGTCTTAAAGTAATGATGGACTGTCGTTTCTCTTTGCTTATTTGAGCTGTTCTTGCCATAATATGGACTTGGACTTTTACCAAATAGGGCTATCATCTGTATACCACCCCTACCTTGTCACAACACAACTGATTGGCTCAAAGGAATTAAGGAAAGAAATTCTACAAATTTACTTTTAAGAAGGCACACCTGTTAATTGAAATGCATTCCAGGTTACTACCTCATAAAGCTGGTTGAGAGAATGCCAAAAGTGTGCAAAGCTGTCATCAAGGGAAAGTGTGGCTACTTTCAAGAATCTCAAATATAAAAAATATTTAGATTTGTTTAACACTTTTTTGGTTAATACATGATTTCTTATGTGTTATTTCATATTTTTGATGTCCTCACTATTATTCTACAATGTTGAAAATAGTCAAAATAAAGAAAAATCCTTGAAAGAGTAGGTGTTCTAAAACTTTTGACCTGTTGTGTACATTGTGCTCGTATTAATTCCCCCTCCCTAGATATAAAATCAATATGGACACACACACACACAGACTAGCTCTTGTATGGTACAGAATGCTGGAGTTGGTATGGTTACTCAGAGCCCCAAGGAGCCTGCGTGCCTATTACCAACAGGCCCAGTAAAGGTGGATTGTGGGAGGAGAGAGAGAGAGAGAAGGAACAGCTCAGAGCTCAGACAGCGTGATAGAGGGAGTCACCAGGGAGCGTGCTGAGACAGCAGAGAACAATCGCTGCACACTACCCTCGTCCACTCAAAGAGGTTATCTTCTGTGTTTAGCAGGAAGAGGCAGGCTTTGGTGGGTGGTGGGAAATGTCTAGCACAAATAGTACAGCTTCAAGTAAGCTATTATAGTCAGGAATGTTAAGTGCATTTGTGTGTGTGTGTGTGTGTGTGTGTGTGTGTGTGTGTGTGTGTGTGTGTGTGTGTGTGTGTGTGTGTGTGTGTGTGTGTGTGTGTGTGTGTGTGTGTGTGTGTGTGTGTGTGTGTGTGTGTGTGTGTGTGTGTGTGCGCGCCTGTGTGGGTGTGTGTGCATGTGTGAATGTGCTAGATAGAAAGGAAGCAATTCAGAGAGAAAGAGTTGCAGCAAATCAAGAGAGCAAGAAATTGAGAAAGTTCTTCATATTTCCACATCGACGCGTGGGCCTGAATATTTATTAACACTGGACCTATTGTCTGTCTCATTGCAACAGCAACTTGTGCTCAACTCAACATGGAGGCCCTTATTGAAATGGGGATAGTTTAGCCCATTTGGAGGCATGTAGGCAGCACAAGGATAAAGCTGGGCAGGACAGCTTAGTCTCAGCCCTCCTAATGAACACACAGGGGTACTGAATGAAACATACAGGATGGTAACATACCATGCTCACAACAGTGGAACGCATACAGACTACACTATAAACCTCACAGGTGTGTGTGTGTGTGTGTGTGTGTGTGTGTGTGTGTGTGTGTGTGTGTGTGTGTGTGTGTGTGTGTGTGTGTGTGTGTGTGTGTGTGTGTGTGTGTGTGTGTGTGTGTGTGTGTGTGTGTGTGTGTGTGATGTTGGTGGGGGGGTTCATCAATAACTCATCATCCCTCACTCCATCCTGTTGTCTGCTTTGTTATGTATATTTTTTATTGTCTGCTACTTACAGACATTCTGGTTTTAAAGCTAATATTGTAATGAGTAACTGCTGCTCCTGCATTTCAAAACAGCTTTTCACCAACAATATTGCTAAAATGACTTATTGTACGGATAGGGAAAGGGAAAGATAGAGGGGATACATGTTATAAATAGCCAATTGGAAGTCTGTTTTGAAAGCTGGGTTAATTCTTCTCCTTTATCCACCATTGTGTTTCATCCATGTTGGCATATCCTCCGTCATGTTTCAAGAGCCGACGACAGCAAGCGAGAGTCTAATCACACTAAAGTGATCACCACTCCACTGTATCCACTTTTCTTTAGAGAGAACGGCGCATCTAGAATCTACGAGTGCCACTTCCAATCTCATTCTCATTCTTAACCCAATTTGCCACTTCTCCAGCAGTGTATTGATACAAACAATAACACTTTTCTCCAATAATGAGCAGCAAAAAGGCCTCTCGCTCCACTGTTGCTCTCCTGGCCAAAACACACTGCAAAGTAAATAAAGGAATGAATAAGGTGCCCAGGTGGACGACAAGGACACAGTCTTGTTTGGGTGTGAAAAATCCATAAAGCTTCATATCGGAGGGGCCATGTCCCTCCAGGTTCTCGTTCCGCACCGAGCTCCCAGCTCTCTCTCTGACTTAATTTGGTAATCGATATGGTTTCTGTGAGCACAGCAGGGGGATCTTTTTTTTACGGCACCTCTCCTCTCTGCCCTTGAGTTTCCTCTCCAGTCTCGGGGTAAAAGGAGGCTGTGATTGCCTCTAACAGCCTCTGCGGTTAGGGGGAAAGCTCTCCTGAAAGACAATGAGAAGGAAAGGTGGAGAGTAGACAGAAGTAGACAGACCTCCAGACAGAACACATAAAAGTGAGAATCAGATAGAGCGAGAAAAGGAACAGCTCAGAGCTCAGACGAAAAGATAGAGGGAGAGTCACCAGGGAGCATGCTGAGACAGCAGAGAGCAATTGCTGCACGCTATCCTTGTCCGCTCAAAGAGGTTCTCTTCCGTGTTTAGCAGGAAGATGCAGGCTTTGATGGGTGGTGGGAAATGTAAATGTCTAGTACAAACAATACAGAGATGTAAAACAATGTAAAAGAGAAGCGGACCTCTCTTTTCTCTGAGACATGTTTCATTCACCATGAAAGAGTATTATGGGTCTATGTCTGTATGTCTGTCTGTGTGTCTGCTGTCCTCCATAACCCAATAATGTCCAGCACAATAGCATGTATAACCGTGTGTATAACATGAACTGCATCACCACACTCACTTATGTTTTTCAGTCTGAAACTGGAAGGTCAGATTTATAGAAGGGGCGTAGCCAGAAAAAAGCTTGTTTATGCTCAATCTGATTGGATGGTCCTGGCTTCCCAGTGGGTGGCTCTGTGTCCACTCAGGTTCACCAATGCCTACACCCCTGATTTAAAGAAAGGGTCAATGCAATTGAGAAGTATGAAAGCTGGGAATGTAGAAGTATGAAGTAGAAACACCATTTTCTAGGTTATAGGAGTAGACTGGATTGTGGCATTGGACTTGCCTCTTCCTCCCTTTCTCCCTCCTTTCTTGACTTCTCTCGCTTTCCATCTAATTTCTCGACCTCTCCTCCATCCATATCCCTTTCCCTGCCCCCTTCCCTCTCATTCCTTCTCCAGCTGAGAGACAGAAGTGCAGAGGATTCCAGGGCAGAGCTTATCTCTCCCTGCAGGTCCCTGTCCTGTTAAAGGGCAGCCAACCGGCACACTCTCTCACATTCTCCACACAGTCAGTCAATTCCCCCATACTACTGCAACCAGACACTGGTCTCTTTCTCCCCAGTTAGACCTCTAAACTATCACACTACAATACATTTCCTTACTATGCTGTTGAGATACTTGATCCAACCAGCGAGTTGTGGTAACAGTCCCAAGTCATTACATATCACTCTTCAACTGTATCTAGTAGTTTCAACTCAACCTGACAGAACATCCCATTTCTTTATAGCCTCTGTAATCCTTCCAGAAGCCCCTTGGTGCAAAGGAACATCCTGTTGCTGTCTGATAAACCAGTCATTGTAATGAGAGAATATGAAGGTGTTGTTTGATGCAGTCAGTAGTAGGGTTGCAAAGGGAGGGTATATTACTGGAAATGTTCTACGTTTACCAGTAAACTACCATCATTTTGGTAGCTTTCAAGTTTTTTGGGGAATTTTATTAGATGACATCTAGTGGCCTTTTTGGGGTACTTCCGATGATCACAGGTGTCTGTAATTATCTCTGGCCCTCTGTGTGGCCTAATCACATGTAAAATATATAAAATAATCAAATCCAATAAAAAATTAAGAATGACAAAGCTGTAAAACATTATCCTAAATATAAGCCATCAACTTAGTGAATACCATTGGTGTTTAATATGAAGGTTTAAGCATAATATATATATTTTTATTATGTCAATATGTCTCTGCTGTAAATGTTTTGGCACCAAACTGGTGGCAGTTGTGAAATAAAAGTCAATAGTTGGAAGAGTTCCAGAGTTAATTGAAAATAATAGCATTATTGATTAGATGATTTTATCATTAATTAGCCAATTTTCTCTTCAATCACATGGTCTATTCACTAGAACTCCTGGATATCTCCTGGACACAGATATAAAAATACATTCTATATATGAATACTTTTAAAAAAGTTATTCAAGTCTAAATTACCAAAGTTAACATAGATTACCTGTTCATTACCAAAATTACTGAAGATTCCGGTAATGTTGGTAAATTACTGGTAGCTGTGCATCTCTAGTCAGTGGTCTTGCACTGTGTCTAACACTATCAGGTAGCACCACCTGTCTCTCTGTTGGAGCAGGGCAGGGCTGACTGTTTTGTGTGTGTGCTTTCTCTCTCAGGGACAACAACTTCATCAAGGACTTCCCCCAGCTAGCAGATGGACTGATGGTCATCCCATTGCCTGTGGAGGAGCAGTGTAGAGGAGTGCTGTCTGAGCCACTGTCAAATCTACAACTCCTCACAGGTGTGTGTGTGTGTGTGTGTGTGTGTGTGTGTGTGTGTGTGTGTGTGTGTGTGTGTGTGTGTGTGTGTGTGTGTGTGTGTGTGTGTGTGTGTGTGTGTGTGTGTGTGTGTGTGTGTGCCTCATTCTTTGAACACTTATACAAGTGTGTACGGAACAAACACTGCAGTTCAAAGACAAGGACATTTCTTGTCATTTCTGATCAATTCACCTTTTAAAATTATAAACTTGGATTAGCTAACACAACGTGCCATTGGAACAAAGGAGTGATGGTTGCTGATAATGGGCCTATGTAGATATTCCATTACAAATCAGCCGTTTCCAGCGACAATAGTCATTTACAACATTAACAATGTCTACACTGTATATCTAATCAATTTGATGTTATTTTAATGGACAAAAAATTTGCTTTTCTTTCAAAAACATGGACATTTATAAGTGACCCCAAACTTCTGAACGGTAGTGTATATACGTTCCTACATTTGTTTGTCAACGATTTATTTTCCAATTAATGCAACATTTCCTGTAAGCTCAATACCTAGAAATACTGCAGCATCCTCTGCTTTATAAACCCATAGTGGGACTCCAAGTGTGAGGTCAGCTAGAATGACACTGTTCATCCCAGTGCACTGTGCTGTGCTATTGCTCCTGACATCCCCACGCCTCTGCAGTCGGCACACACGTGCACATACACACACCTCTCCAGGCCCTCTAAAAGCTGACACGTGCACCTTCTTCACCCCACGTGTTCCCTTCCCACGACCCCTTTGGGGGCCGTGACTACTCAGTTGGCTTGAAACCGCAGCTCAGGACTACTCCCTCCGTCCATTAGCTGAATTGGCTGCAGCACTTTGCTTCTTGTTGACCTGTGACTAGTTTCCAGAAGGGTCTGCTACCCTTCTCCGAACACAACTGGGGATAAATACATGATTTAGGTTTAAGTGGGAATTCTGTTGTTGTTCTCGTCACTCCTGTGTTCTAATGACCCTGTGCTGACCCAGACTCATATGATAGTTTGGTAATGCAATTACGGAGGTGAGATTGCTCACGCCTTAATGCTGGAAATTCAATTGGAGCTATTGCGGCCGTCTGCCATTTATTGCGCATGGGGTGGGAACTTTCGTGCCGAGACAAATAGTGTTGTTGGAAACAACAGGATACACACTGTACACAGACAGTGTTTGTGTGAAAGAGAAACAAAGCTAGCTAATGCACTTCAGACAGTTACAAATGTGCCTGTGTAACTGAAACTCTGACACAAATTATCCATAGCTTTCAATGCATGAAAAAAAATTTGGGCCTACTAAAATTGTGGAAGTAATTCATGACTATATATATGTGTCTATGTCCATTGCAGGCGATGCCCAGTTTAATGAGGCTATGGGCTATCCTATGGTTCAGCAGTGGAGAGTGAGGAGCAACCTGTACAAAGTCAAGCTCAGCGCCATCACCTTGTCTACAGGTATGAAGTGTCAATTTACTGTCATATATTCCACTATTTTAAAAGCTTACCACTGCTAAACTATCATACTGCACGGAAAACACATACAGTAAATCATATAGCATTTACAAAACCATTTTTTTTTGCTTCAGCTATAACTACAATTCAATTTGTTCCATATTATTTCCCCTCCACGGTTCCCAGGTTTCTCCAAGGTTTTGAAGACGCTGACTGCAGAGAGCACCAGAGAGGAGCTGCTGTCCTTCATCCAGCAGTACGGCAGCCATTATGTGTCTGAGGCCCTGTACGGCTCCGAGCTCAGCTGCACCATCTACTTCCCCAACAAGAAGGCCCAGCAGCAGCTCTGGCTACAGTACCAGAAAGGTGAGCAGGGAGAGGGGGAAGCTACATGTAATGCAGGTGTCCCATCAGTGATCAATTTAGACCCAGGGATCCAGGTGAGTGGACTATCAATAGTCTTAATTGGTTAATTAAATCCCAGACAAAAGAGCAAAAGTGGGGCTTATTCAATATGGTGCAACGTTCAGGACGCTGCAGATAGAGATATGATTCATAGCATGACAGACATGATTCCTGATTTTATAAGTGGCCATTGCTCCTGAGACAAAGCAGAGAGAATAGCCTCTCAGAATTCCTTCAGTTGCATTTCATAATTCAGTTTTTCCTGCAACAGAAAAATGAGGCAAGACCTGAAGGGGCTTTTGTACTGTACTATGCTGCACCACTGAGAACTTCACAATGGAATTGGTCTGTTACTGACTGGGTGAGGGCTGTGGATAGCATGAAAAGGATGTTTAATGTTTTACCAAATAAATAGGTTCAAAGTATGCATTGTAAACACTGGAATACAAAGAGACATGCTTTGAATAAATGCATTTGCTGCACTGCAGATACTTCCAAAGAATTTACCACAGGTAGGCTTATAGTACAAAGGGCTATTGACCAGAGAGGTGCAGTGAAATGTGTTGTTTTTCAGGGTCAGCCATAATAGTACGGCGCCCCTGGAGAAAGTTTCTCAATGGCACAGATATGTTTCAATTTGTCAGCTCAGTTATTTGAACCAGCAATGATTCGGTTACTGGCCCAACGCTCTAACCGCTAGGCTACCAGTCACCCCACATTTTTTACATTTCCCCAACAGCCAGTGTCATCTACAATAAATCTGAAACCACAACATGCAGATCTTGATCAATGTTGGGTTTATTGCACTCAATAGATAATTAACATTACAAACATGAAATTGAGACTCAAGTTACGCAGAAACTCATCTAATGCGATAGTAACACATACTGTAAAGTCACTGCCTCCACCGAAGGCCAAACTTCTGAAAGACACAGGTTGATTCAACACACATAATGCACAGAAACAGAACATCAAGAAGACCCAGTAGTGTGTATATATATATATATATTTTTTTTTTTAACTAAGAGGAAATAGGAAATTACATGAAAAGGAATCTCTCCAGTTAAGTCCAGTGAATGAAATCACATTTAGACAGAGCAACAGTTTTGCTGTTCATCACATTGAAACAAGGACACTTGATTTTTATAGCATTTTATGCCTTTTTATATTGTAAATGTAATAGATTTGGAATATCTGTAGTGATTTGTCAGTTAGGCTTAAAATATAAGTAGTGTGATATGTCAGTTAAGCATGGAATAGGCCTACCTGTGGTGATCATTTTAGAAACTATTTTGTAGTGAGAGACTATTGCAGTGACATGGTTAGCATGCTGTCTACCACAATATATTGCATTTAAATCCTTTGGTGATTCAAAAAACATGGTTTCACAATAAATTACCAGAATTTCACCTATGTACTCATCTGTATTTTTTCTTTGCCTCAGATTAATAAAGGATGTCCATTATTATAGCACAATGCAATCCCTGGATATGTGATTGGAAGTTACAGAATAGGAAGAAGTTCCCCCACTAATGGTTCAAGTTAAGGGAGGGTAAGCTGATCCTAGATCTGTGTCTACATGTAACTTCACTCATTTGTAGGTTGAAGATGGAACCCCCTGGGAGTCCAACACTCCAGTCAGCAACTTGAACTACATGATATACGTTTTATTGATGGCTGGGTTATAGTGATCATGTCCATGATCCCATCCTTTACATTTGAGAAGTTTTCGATTAGACATTCCTTCTAAACCGATAAGGCCTGTAAGCGCAATTCATTTTAGCAATTTATTTTCTTGCCACGTCATTAGGCTTAGAAATTCTAATAAATCTCCTCTTTTGTATAGTACATCAATTAAAATATAACAATTTCACACGTTGATTGACATACCGGCTTCCTCCACCCCCAAAGTGACAACACTGATGCATTATTGCGGTCTTTAGTGCTGTGATTCATAAAAATCAACAGAGGCAGCTCAAATGTTAGATAGACACAGGCTTGGTTCCAGTCTGCTCCTAGCCAGTCCCACGGACTGACCAGGGATCAGTGATTAGAATATGGGCTCATTATATGACCTGCTAAGCACTGACCAGAGATCAGATCACGGAAGAGCATGAGTTGTTTGGAATGAAGCCATTTATTTTAAAGTGACAGATCAACAGTTCACCACCGTCTCTACACACACCCCCATACACACACTAGATTTGTAGTTTCTTAGTCCCTAGCAGGTGGAGGAGCGTCTCCTCTGTAGGTACGTGTAGACTTTTACACAGTGGTCCCAGCAGTCCAGCACCATCAGCTGTCCTTTCTGTGTGACGGCCACGCCCACAGGGCACGTCAGTCCCTCCTGGATGAGCACGTTGAAGCCGCCCTCTTTGGGGAACTGCAGGATCTCCTTCCTGCCGCTGTCTGTCACCAAAAGGTCCCCGTTTGCGTCCACGCACATGCCCGTGATGCAACGGAAGTCCTCAGTCTCCGAGAAGAAGTGGCTGAGCTGTTTGCCCAGCTGGCCATCCGTGCCCACCGAGCCGATGGAGAAACCCCCCTCTAGGTGGTGCTCGTTGTGGCGGTTCTCAATATTCAGGCCCAACCCCTGGGTGAAGTAGACGGTGCCTGCTGCGTCGCACGTCACGAACTTGGGCCGCACGGCCGAGCATAGGCGGTTGTAGTTGACCACACCCACGTTGCGATCCACCGCCAGGCACCAGAGCTTGCCGCCCTCCACGTCAGACACCACGAATTGACCCGAGGGCATGGCGGCGATGCCCCACGGCTTGATCAGCTGATTCTTGTGGCAGGCCACGCAGTGGCCGTCGGTGGTGTATACCTTGACCGAGTTGTCGTAGTTGTCGGTGACCCCGATAAGGCCCTGAGGCGTGATAGCGATGGACAGCGGGATGAGGTTGGGCAGGTCAGCACCCAGGAAGCTCAGGACGAAGTTGTCGATGCTGCTGGGGTTGCGGCGGATCTCCCTCTGGAAGCCTTTGCGGTTAAAGATCTGGATGCGGTAGTTGCCCCGGTCAGCCACCAGGACCTCACCTTGTGAGGTGACGCAGATGCTAACTGGCAGGTTGAACATCCCCGGCAGGTTACCCTTGCAACCCATCTTTTTTACAAACTGGCAGTGCTGTGGCCCCGAGCCAACCCTGGCATCACCGGGAGAGGAGGGCCCCCCTTCATCCATGGACTTGGATTTAAAGCTGCCCGGTGAGGCACACACGGCCTCATCTACAGGCATTACTATATCAATGTCTCTGTACAGGTCCCCGACCGCCCCTGCAGCCCTGCACATGGCACCAACCCCCAACTCCAGCATCCCCTCATCCTCATCAGTGTTGACGGTGCAGGGTTTGGTGGTGAGCTGGGCCACGTCCAGGGCCTCGGGGTGCTCCGTAGTCACCAGCTCAGGGTCCTGGAGCTTGATCAGAGTAGGCAGTTCCAGGCTGCTCCTTAGGTCCAGCTCCTCCTCGTCCTTCACCCCTCCGTCCTCCAACAGTGCAATGTCACTCTGCTTCACCTGCATGGTCAGGTAGTCGCAGCGGGACACCACCTGCACCTCGGCCAGGTTCAGCAGGTATGTCTGCTCCTCCAGGATCTGACTGTTAAGCTTCTCCACCTCGGCCATGGAGGCAGCGAAGGCCCGCCGCTGGCGCCCCAGCTCCTCCTGCAGACGCAGCTCAGCCCGGGCGTACTCCTGCTGCACTGCCCGGTACTTTACCCGCATGTTCTTTGTCAGACTGTCAATAGCTGCCCTCTTTTTCTGGATGTGGTCCATGGCTTCGCGGAGGGATGCCAGCTTACCACCCAGGTCCTTCCGGCGCTGCTCAGCGACCGCCCGGATGGGCTGGACGGTGTGGCCCTGCTGCTGGTGGCCCTCACCCTTGCAGAGGTCGCAGAGCACCGTGCCACAGTCTAGGCAGTACTGTCGGGGTAGGCGGTTGCGGCAGGTCTTGCACATGAGGGCGCCGGCGGTGGTGCAGGAGCTGGCACAGTCCAGGATCTTGAGCACAGTGAGGTTGTCGGCCAGCTGGGAGATGCTGCTCATGCGGGAGACCCTGCTGCAGAAGGGGCATCGCACGCCGTTAATGGTGCTAGCCAGCAGCTTTTCCAGACACTGTCTGCACACGGTGTGGCCACACTGCAAGAGCTTGGGCCGCAGCTGCTCCTGGTTGTAAGTCTCCAGGCAGATGGGGCACTCCAGGACCTCCCGTAGCAGGTCCGGGTCCAGAGCCGGCAAAGCTGCCGCCATCGTGTTCACACCTGTGAGGAGAGGATTAAAAATGGAAATGATTCCCTACTCAAAGTATCAATGACAATTACTTATGTTGGAAAGAGGTTGCATTGCTAACAACTTATAACAAGCAGAGTAAAGATGCTTTGTCATGATTTCTCATTAAAATGGCTGAATAATCATTACCATTCCTCTAATGGTGCATTGTATTTTGACCACGAGTAATGAACTACTAGACTCTAGTTACCAGAGTCACCTCTCAGGAACATTGGAAGGAGAAACTCCACTGTGCGAAACTTAAACGTATACTTACTGTAACTGATACAGTGCACTTTAGCTGGTCATATAATTAAGGGGAGTGTAGCACAAGCAGCAGCAATCTATCATTCAACAGATGAAGCTAGCCTGCTTTCAAGTAGTGATACCACTTCTCATTACCACATTTATCTAACAACTGACTTACTTGCTTATCTACGCTAACTAACTAGTTCGCTACATAGCTATACGAATGCTGCGACGTTTGTGTTATTGAACTATCAATATGTTAGCTAAATGCTAGCTGTTGTTAGCTAGCAAGTTAGCTAACGTTAGCATAACGGATATTTCTCAAATCAAGCTGTCACTACATGGCCAATGCAAATGACAACAGCATGGTCAGTTATTTGCATGCAGACGACGCATTTCTGCACAGTTGTACTACACACAATGAATAATTGATAATCTCGTGGCATGTTGTTTGCTGATGCTAGTGCGAGCTATGTTAGGCAGCTTGCAGTGGGAGGCCTCCCCAAATCGCGGTGTGACTTCCAGTTTGGAGCAGTCACGTAAGAATTCATGATCGAGTGGATTTTGAAAGTCAAGTATATACATGCTATGATCCTAAAGGTCTAGTTTTCTTGGGTTGACATCTTAAACTAGCATAACATCTTACCTTGGTTTCAATGTCAGATCTGTCGTGGTACAGGGGCGTTCAGTGGGTGTGCTGCTGCTGCTACTGTAGCGAGACTGCGGTGTTGACGTAACTTTACGTAATATTTACGCCTCGATCACACCGACAGTATTTTGGTACATCAGAAGTACATTAATTTCCAATGGAACGCTGCGTTTGCCTAGCAGCATTGCGTTGCAGAGGCAGTTGTGGTACATTATGTGTGGTGCATACGTTGGATTTATCGAACGTATGCAACAAACTGTATGTGTAGACGGCTTCACAGAAATTGTAGCAGAAAGCGAATGTTGAACTTTCATTGCACACGTATCCAGATGATGCTACGTACCATTTGGCGCAAAATACTGTGGGTGGGATCGAGGCGTTATTTTCCAACCACCTCTATTTTCATTGGCTCTTACATCTGCATCTGGGACAGGGTCCCAAAGTGGTTGGCAGTTATTTTTAGTCAATCAGTTTGGAATTATTTTATACAGGGTTATATGGGAAATTAAGTTTCATAAGATCATGTATTAAATAATGTAGCTATTATAAAATGGAATGTCGGTTTATTAGTACAATACAACACTCTCTAGTTTTAGCAAAGAAAATATATTATTCTAATGTCATGGGCATTGCATTATACATCATTTGATTTTGATTTTGATTCCTCCTTTCTGAAAAACGGTACACCTCTTAAAATCCTGTACCAGAAAATTAATTATTCAATTATCCCAACTCAAATCATTTATCATGAAATGATGTGGGCCATTTGAGAGCAATGCAGGATTTATAGACATGCCTTCCATGAAATGTAATACAATGCTCTTACATCCTGTAGTAACAGGATAAAAAATAAATGAGGACAGTAAGAAGACATATCCTTTAAACCCGTGAAAAGTATCCATCTCTAGCAGTAGCCTACAGTTATATACAGTCATGGGCAGATGTGTGCAGATGCTGCAGCCCATGGAAAATAGTATATCAGCTGACCCCTAGATGGCAGCAAAGGTCTTATTACAAAATGTATTTGTAGTGAGCTACAGGGTTGTAATAATAGAGTAATAATGAAATAATACCTTGTATGATGTATTGTTTTATTTATGATGTAGGTGGTTGTTGTGTTTTGTTGTGATGTAATTATTTTAGCCCTGTTGGATGCCAGGAAGAGTAGCTGCTAATGGGGTAATGAGGATACTAATAAATACAACAACAAACAAATTGCAGTTCAGAAAATGAACTACCTGCACATTAATATAAATTAAAAGTTAATTCGCAATTTGAAGATTTTCATAACGCAATCATAATGTTAACCTATGCATAACTAAAAGGTAAATGGAAATGAAAAAGGATAGGCTATATGCTTGCTTTAGCTATGCATTAAAATGTTTTCTCTAAACATTCTCAGTAAGCTTAAAATATATTTTCAATTTATCAAGGCATTTGTAAAGACAATAGGCTTTTGACTCACAGAACAGAAACCTTTTGTGCTGTTGCTGTGATTGTGCTGCAGCTGTGCCATATTGATATTGTGGTATTTAGGAAGAATGAGTTATCTTTGCTTACCTAAAAATCACTGTCTACATATATTCATCTGACACAATGGGCCTTGGGAGAAAACAAAAACTTCAACAGCACTTTGTTTTAGTTTTGAATATTTTCGGGGACTTTTGCATCAATCAGTGTTTAGTTCATGGCTTCTACTATATTGCTTCCACCCACAACCCGGATTGATTCAGATGGAGAGTAGGCTAGACGAGGGGATGTAGCTACTCACTTTATACTACTGAGATGCACCCTCTCTCTCTGTGTCTCTCCCTCCTCACCATGTGTGTATTTCATTGCAATTTCCCTTGATCTTGCATTTTAACTAAGAAAATGCAGAAATCAACTGACTGAGGAGAATAAATAGGGGATATGATCTTGACGAGTACCAGAGTAGTTACAAAGGCCAAATTGCATGTCAAAAAACTCCTGAACAGAGATATTTTATGGGGCAATAATAACAATGCCAACACTAACAATCTGACAACATCTGTGTGAAATTAGCACTGAGATATCTGACACGTTGCTGGTGTTGCCAGGGCCACGATCATGACCAGAGTGTAGTTTCTAAGAATGCACTGTATCAACAAAGACTCATTATTTAGAGAGAGGGAGAGACGGAGAGAGGTAGAGAGAGCCCCCGTTGAAGCCGTCCGTGCAGTCCGTGCCCTTTGAGTAGTCATAGCAACCCGTGCCGTCCTTCATCGGCCACAGCCCGTCAGGACGTTGGAGGGGCAAGAGAGAGACACCGGAGAAGGAGAGAAACAGACACAAACACATCCTTTATATATTAACTGTCTGTTTTACAGATTGCCCAAATATAAAACACAACATCTTCACTGCTAGTCTCCCAAATCAATTTAAGCTACCCATTGATACATTTTCTGTAGAATCCAGACAAAATAGCATTTTACACAGTTGTAAGCCTCCTACACACCTGTAATTAATGCATAAGGGCTGTGTTATCCAGTGTCCAGTTGTCACCTCTCAATCCCATCTAAAACTTTGGGATTAATATTAACTGTCAGAAATGATTGTCGCAGGCTTACGGGTGAAGTGGAAGGGGAAGGAAGTAACGCAGACGGCTGTGATGTGAGCAGCCCTGCGAAGCCTGCAGTAAACCTGGGATAATCACAGGGCTTTATTGCGTGGGCCAAGTGATGACAGCTCCTTTCTGTGTCTGTGTTGACTCAAGAAGTGCGTGTAATTGGGCTCTTAGGGCCACCCCTTGAGCTTGTTTACATAGGATATGGAGGAGAGTATCCCTCCCCTTTCACTACTCCAGTCCTTTCACACTCTCTCTGCTCTGCAGCTGGGTCTGTGTTTGGAGCCCACAGTCTCACCACAACATCAGCCTATTATCAAACTACACATATACACTGTCTGATGACGTATATCTCACACACTTGCATGTGTTGAATGAAAGAGGGAATTTATTGACTGTCACGCTTCTCACCTCTGTATTTTACATTTTTACTACAGTGTATATATCTCATTTGAGCTGGTGTTACAGTATATGGGTGGTGATTCCTTGTGGTAGTGGAATGTTTGTTTTTGCGTAGAAGATTAATTTGGAACTCTGTCACTGAACTCTGTCACTAAAATGTCAGATAATCTGCACCCGCGTTACATTTAAGCTTTTTCCCCACCTGCTCCAGTGGAAGCTATTTTTCACAGATGTTCTGTGAGAGAGTCCAGCTCAGAATGTGTTTGCGTGTATGAGGAATGGAAGCAGAAGGCATAACAAGCTTTGTCCTTGGCTCGCCTTTTAAAGAGCCGTCGAGAGAGAATGCGAGACTAGTGAGTTTAAGAACGGACACACATGCTGATTAAGTTCACGCGCTGTACATTTTCTTTTTGTTCTGTAAAATATTCCCGAAGGCTGCTCTATTCAATATGATTAAATGCATTGCAGAAAATGAATAATTTGGAAATGAATAATGTGAAATCTTTTAAATGACTTTTACCCTAAGCTGCTGCTAATTACTCTATCGGGGCGGCAGGTAGCCTAGTGGTTAGAGTATTGGATTAGGAACTGAAAGGTTGCAAGATCGAATCCCAGAGCTGACAAGGTAAAAATCTGTTGTTCTGCCCCTGAACAAGGCAGTTAACCCACTGTTCCTAGGCTGTCATTGAAAATAAGAATAATAAATAAGTCACTTAAATGTTTTCCCCCTTTCCTCCTCTGGTAAAATGTAGCTAGCACAAACTGTGTGAGTTTGGCCTTTGGTTAGGGGTGTAGCTAGCTAATACATCTCACCTCTGGCCCTGCCTGGTGTTCTCCTCCGCCTGTTGATTCAGCTCTAGCGCAGACCTTTTCCTAGAAGTCTGGATATGAGACGGATATGACTGAGTCAATTATTTGCTCTGCAGTTGGAGTAAACCTGTAGGCCTCTTAATAGCAAACAATTAGAGACTATGGCTGCAAATCATTCACTCATAGTCAACCACGGCATTGATCCTGTGCAGCAAAAGTGTACAGGTTAGGTAATGGAACTCATCTGAGGAGGAGAAGTTTGAAGGATCAGAAGACCAATGCGCAGCGTGGTAAGTGTCCATAACGTTTATTTTAAAACATAAACTGAACAATATGAAATACAAAACAATAAATGTGAACATGAACGAAACCGAAACAGTACCGTGTGGCAACAAACACTCACACGGAAACAAACACCCACAAACCAAAAGTGAAACCCAGGCTACCTAAGTATGATTCTCAATCAGGGACAACGATTGAGGGGCCTCTGATTGAGAACCATACCAGGCCGAACTCAAAACCCCAACATAGAAAAACACATATAGACTGCCCACCCCAACTCACGCCCTGACCATACTAAATAAAGACAAAACAAAGGAAATAAAGGTCAGAACGTGACACTACCCACAAAACACAGGTGGGAAAAGGCTACCTAAGTATGGTTTTCAATCAGAGACAACGATAGACAGCTGCCTCTGATTGAGAACCACACCCGGCCAAACACACAGAAATAGAAAACATAGAACACAAAACATAGAATGCCCACTCCAACTCACGCCCTGACCAAACCAAAATAGAGACATAAAAAGGATCTCTAAGGTCAGGGCGTGACAGTACCCCCCCAAAGGTGCGGACTCCGGCCGCAAAACCTGAACCTATAGGGGAGGGTCTGGGTGGGCATCTATCCGCGGTGGCGGCTCTGGTGCGGGACGTGGACCCCGCTCCACCTTAAGCTTGGTCCACTTAGATTGCGCCTCTGGAGCGGGGACCCTCGCCGCCGACCTCGGACTGGGGACCCTCGCAGCGGACAGGAGGGCGACTCTGGCAGCTCCGGACAGGAAGGAGACTCTGGCAGCTCCGGACAGGAGGGAGACTCTGGCAGCTCCGGACAGGAGGGAGACTCTGGCAGCTCCGGACAGGAGGGAGACTCTGGCAGCTCCGGACAGGAGGGAGACTCTGGCAGCTCCGGACAGGAGGGAGACTCTGGCATCTCCGGACAGGAGGGAGACTCTGGCATCTCCGGACAGGAGGGAGACTCTGGCAGCTCCGGACAGGAGGGAGACTCTGGCAGCTCCGGACAGGAGGGAGACTCTGGCAGCTCCAGACAGGAGGGAGACTCTGGCAGCTCCAGACAGGAGGGAGACTCTGGCAGCTCCGTACAGGAGGGAGACTCTGGCAGCTCCGGACAGGAGGGAGACTCTGGCAGCTCCGGGCAGGAGGGAGACTCTGGCAGCTCCGGGCAGGAGGGAGACTCTGGCAGCTCCGGACAGGAGGGCGACTCTGGAAGCTCCGGACAGGAGGGCGACTCTGGCAGCTCCGGACAGGAGGGCGACTCTGGCAGCTCCGGACAGGAGGGAGACTCTGGCAGCTCCGGGCAGGAGGCAGGCACAGGACTCACCGGGCTGGGGAGACACACAGGAGACCTGGCTCTGGGAGCAGGCACAGGACTCACCAGGCTGGGGAGACATCCAGGAGGCCTCTTCCTGGGCCGAGTCACCAGATACACTGGGCCGTGGAGGCGCACTGGCGGTCCCGAGCGCAGAGCTGGCCCTACTCGTTCTGGCTGGATGCCAGCTTCCACCCGGCAAATGCGGGACGCTGGCACCGAGCACACCGGCCTGTGAATGCTCCGCCTCGACACCGTGAGCATCACCCCATAGCACGGGGCCTGACCAGTCCCATGCTCGCCACGGTAAGCACGAGGAGTTGGCTCAGGTCTACTACCTGACTCTGCCACACTCCCCGTGTGCCTCTCGGGCTTCCTTGCCAGCCGTTTTCGTGTCGCCAACTCCATTCTCCAGTATCCCTCCTCGCACTGTTCTAGAGAATCCCAGGCGGGCTCCGGCACTCTCTCTGGGTCGACCAACCACCTCTCTATCTCCTCCCAGGTTGTCTCATACTCCAGATAGCACTGCTCACCTGTCCAGGAGTCCCTTTCACCACGCTGCTTGGTCCTTTGGTGGTGGGTAGTTCTGTCAGGTGCAGCAACACAAAACAGAAAACATAGAACACAAAACATAGAATGCCCACCCCAACTCACGCCCTGACCAAAGTAAAATAGAGACATAAAAAAGATCTCTAAGGTCAGGGCGTATCCTAACTCTGACTGGATTCCAATAGGAATTATAGAACACTTTGCAAGCCAGCATAATATGACTTGCCAATGGGGCATGTAAACCAGGAGTTTCAAATCACTGTGAGTAAAACTAGGCTGTCGAAGTATGGTATTGTCAAAAAAAAGTAATGGATTGTCATAAATATATTTTTTTATGATAAAATATTAACTTAGGGACTCATTTGGTGAAGAATACAGGAATGAAAGCCATTGATTGCAACAAACATGTCACTGTCACTAGCAAACACAGTCATGTGTGGTACAGGTACCTCTAAAATTCACTCAAAAGGCAACCTGGGAAATAAATATGCAAATAAGGCTTTAAACCGTACATTGATAAAACAAAAAACACGCAAAAACAAATTACTGTAACACCACAGGTGTTAATTCCCTAACACTGAGATTGTGTAACAGCATCAGCGCCAATAAAATGTTAATGGTAGTCGGAATTTGCAACATCCATGGTTTTAGGGACTCTTCAGGTGTTAGTTTATCAACACTTTAAAAAGTGTTAGTTTAACACTATTTTGGTGGGCTATATATACACAAGAAAGTGTTACGTTTAACACTGTGGGTGTTAAAATTTTGATCGCAAATTTGCTGTGTGTCCGGTCTCTCCTCCCATCAACACAGACA
This sequence comes from Salvelinus alpinus, assembly GCF_045679555.1. NCBI lineage: Eukaryota > Metazoa > Chordata > Actinopteri > Salmoniformes > Salmonidae > Salvelinus > Salvelinus alpinus. Next base: position 20,793,206 of record NC_092109.1, on the reverse strand, counting down.
GACAGCACATCTGCTGCTTTCCCAACACATGGCTGTATACTTCCCTCCATGCCTCCATCCTCCCTTCCATCCAGGGAAACACTCAACACTCAATTAACATGACTCCCTGTTTCACTTCTTTCCAACGTAGCATTGTTAGCCCACTGGCTCGGTACGTTATGCGCAAGAATCCCACTGTCGATGAGAAAATCAAACAATGCTTATTTACACTACTTCAGGAATAAGTCATCACCCTCCGTTCATTCCCGGTGGAGGAGTTGATGACAATGAGGGATTATTTTGTTTTACCTCAATAGAAAGTAGATCCAGATGGTGGCACATGTGATGTGAGTGAGGCGGCCATGTGAAACTCCCCTATCACTGGCTGTGTATTTTGATATGAGCCGTTTTGGGGGAGTGGAGACAGAGTGGATAGGAAGACGTGAATGCAGCTGTCAGCCCTGTGTTATGGGCGATTCAGGACATGTGGCGGACGTACTTCGATGCAGGTTTGCGTGTGTTAGGGTTTGGCTCTGGTCCTTTGTCGTTCAGACACCGTTCTATCAACAATGATGAGGTCTCTCGCGAAGAGATTTAATCTCAAAATGAGACTAATCTGTGTAAATAAAGCTAAACGAAAAGGAAAGTCTCTTGTCATTCACACAATGTGTTTTTTGGGATAGGTAGATGTTGCTCCCAACCACTGACACAGGGTCAGCTATTTCTCCATGTCCCTAATGATTAAGGTTAGGACTGATAAAATCTGATGTTAGACTATAGACTGTTTTTCAGTTGCCCTCTCTCCTTCTCTCTATCTCCCAGAGGCGACAGACCAGGGAAGCAGGCGCGAGCTCAAGTCCATGCCCTTCATCAGCTACCTGTCTGGGCTGCTGAAGACCCAGCTGCTGACAGAGGACCTGGTGAGTGGCGTGGAGATCCGCTGCGAAGAGAAGGGCAGCTGCCCGTCGGCCTGCCACCTGTGCCGTCAGGCAGGCCGCGAGCAGCCTTCGCCCATCCCTGTCCTGCTGGAGGTCAGCCGCATCGTGCCCCTCTACAACCTGGTGCAGGACAACGTCACTAAGGAGGTGAGGGGGGATGGAGGGAGAGATGGATGAAGGGGCAGGGAGATGAAGGGAGGGTGATGGACTGTCTGGTACAGAGGACAACACCACCAAATAAGTGAGGGTAGAATGAGGAACAGATGAAGGGAGGGGGGAACAGAGGGAGAGAAGGATGGTGAGAAGAATAGAGAAGAATAGGGATGATGGGGGGAGACCCCTCTATAGTCTGGTACAGAACTACGTCACCAAAGAGGTGAGGGATGGAGGGGAAAGAGGCAATGGAGAGAAGGAAGGAGGGGAACAGTGGAGAGGGATGGAGAGAATGTAGGATGCAGTGGAGAGGGATGGAGAGAAGGTAGGAAGCAGTGGAGAGGGGTGGAGAGAAGGTAGGATGCAGTGGAGAGGAATGGAGAGAAGGTAGTAGGCAGTGGATAGGAATGGAGAGAAGGTAGGAAGCAGTGGAGAGGGATGGAGAGAAGGTAGGATGCAGTGGAGAGGAATGGAGAGAAGGTAGGAGGCAGTGGAGAGGGATGGAAAGAAGTAAGTAGGGAGGCAGTGAAGAGGGATAAAAAGAAGGAAGTAGGGGGGCGGTGGAGAGGGATGAGAGAAGGAAGTAGGGGGGCAGTGGAGAGGGATGAGAGAAGGAAGGAGGAAGGCAGTGGAGAGGGATGAGAGAAGGAAGTAGGGAGCGGTGGAGAGGGATGAGAGAAGGAAGGAGGAAGGCAGTGGAGAGGGATGAGAGAAGGAAGTAGGGGGCGGTGGAGAGGGATGAGAGAAGGAAGTAGGGGGCGGTGGAGAGGGAGGGAGAGAAGGAAGTAGGGGGGCAGTGTAGAGGGATGAGAGAAGGAAGTAGGGGGGCGGTGGAGAGGGAGGGAGAGAAGGAAGTAGGGGGGCGGTGGAGAGGGATGAGAGAAGGAAGGAGGAAGGCAGTGGAGAGGGATGAGAGGAGAAAGTAGGGGGGCAGTGGAGAGGGATGAGAGAAGGAAGTAGGGGGCGGTGGAGAGGGATGAGAGAAGAAAGTAGGGGGGCGGTGGAGAGGGATGAGGGAAGGAAGTAGGGGGGCAGTGGAGAGGGATGAGAGAAGGAAGTAGGGGGGCAGTGGAGAGGGATGAGAGAAGGAAGTAGGGGGCGGTGGAGAGGGAGGGAGAGAAGGAAGTAGGGAGGCGGTGGAGAGGGATGAGAGAAGAAAGTAGGGGGGCGGTGGAGAGGGATGAGAGAAGAAAGTAAGGGGGCGGTGGAGAGGGATGAGAGAAGGAAGTAGGGGGCGGTGGAGAGGGATGAGAGAAGAAAGTAGGGGGGCGGTGGAGAGGGATGAGAGAAGGAAGTAGGGGGGCAGTGGAGAGGGATGAGAGAAGGAAGTAGGGGGCGGTGGAGAGGGATGAGAGAAGAAAGTAGGGGGGCGGTGGAGAGGGATGAGAGAAGGAAGTAGGGGGGCAGTGGAGAGGGATGAGAGAAGGAAGTAGGGGGGCGGTGGAGAGGGATGGAAAGAAGGAAGTAGGGGGGCGGTGGAGAGGGATGAGAGAAGGAAGTAGGGGGGCGGTGGAGAGGGATGGAAAGAAGGAAGTAGGGGGGCAGTGGAGAGGGATGAGAGAAGGAAGTAGGGGGGCAGTGGAGAGGGATGGAAAGAAGGAAGTAGGGGGGCAGTGGAGAGGGATGAGAGAAGGAAGGAGGAAGGCGGTGAAGAGGGATGAGAGAAGGAAGTAGGGGGGCAGTGGAGAGGGATGGAAAGAAGGAAGTAGGGGGGCAGTGGAGAGGGATGAGAGAAGGAAGGAGGAAGGCGGTGAAGAGGGATGAGAGAAGGAAGTAGGGGGCGGTGGAGAGGGATGAGAGAAGGAAGTAGGGGGCGGTGGAGAGGGATGAGAGAAGAAAGTAGGGAGGCGGTGAAGAGGGATGAGAGAAGAAAGTAGGGAGGCGGTGAAGAGGGATGGAAAGAAGGAAGTAGGGGGGCGGTGGAGAGGGAGGGAAAGAAGGAAGTAGGGGGGCGGTGGAGAGGGATGGAGAGAAGGAAGGAGGAAGGCAGTGGAGAGGGATGAGAGAAGGAAGTAGGGGGGCGGTGGAGAGGGATGGAGAGAAGGAAGGAGGAAGGCGGTGAAGAGGGATGAGAGAAGAAAGTAGGGAGGCGGTGAAGAGGGATGGAAAGAAGGAAGTAGGGGGGCGGTGGAGAGGGATGGAGAGAAGGAAGGAGGAAGGCAGTGGAGAGGGATGAGAGAAGGAAGTAGCGGGGCGGTTGAGAGGGATGGAGAGAAGGAAGTAGGGGGGCGGTGGAGAGGGATGAGAGAAGGAAGTAGGGGGGCGGTGGAGAGGGATGAGAGAATGAAGGAGGGGCGCAGTGGAGAGGGATGTTGAGAAGGAAGGAGGCAGTGGAGAGAGATGGAGAGAAGGAATGAGGGAAGCAGTGGAGATATATGAAGGAAAGGTGGGTGGTAGAGAGGGGGCGATGTGGAGCTGTCCTCTGTTTGATAAATAACTACAGTACCAGTCAAAAGTTTGGACACACCTACTCATTCAAGGGTTTTTCTTAACGCTCAAACGCATTAAGGAAAGAAATTCCACAAATTAACTTTTAACAAGGAACACATGTTAATTTAAATGCGTTCCAGGTGACTACCTCATGAATCTGGTTGAGAGAATGCCAAGAGTGTGCAAAACTGTCATTAAGGCTTTTGACTGGTACTGTACGTCACCACAGAGGTGAGGGGAGAGGAGAAAGGGAGAGAGAAGGATGGTGGGTGAAGAATAGGTGACAATGGGGGGATTGGGGAGACAGCCATGTCCAGAATGACATCAATGGGGGGGAAAGGCAGAGAGGAAATAGAGAGATATGTGTCACGTTTCTGACCTTATTTCCTTTATTTTCCTTTGTTTTGTCTTTAGTTAGTATGGTCAGGGCGTGAGTTGGGGTGGGCAGTCTATGTTATGTGTTTCTATGTTTAGGTTTGTCATTTGGCCTGATATGGTTCTCAATCAGAGGCAGGTGCCTCTGATTGGGAACCATATTTAGGTAGCCTGTTTTCACTGTTGGTTTGTGGGTGTTTGTTTCCTGTGTCAGTGTTTGTGCCACACGGGACTGTTTCGGTTAGGTTACTTTGTTATTTTGTATGTGTGTCTTGTTCAGTTGATTATATTAAAACATGGACACTTACTACGCTGCGTCTTGGTCCGATCCCTGCTACACCTCCTCTTCAGACGAAGAGGAGGAAATCTGCCGTTAGAATATGTGGACGTGTCAAGCCAACAGTACAGTTTACTGAGTGTAAATATGAATTAAAGCAATTTTATAGAATAAAATGATATTTCAGTGGAAAATAAAATGATAAAAATAGATGTGCCATCTGGTCAAAGGGTTCAACTGAAAGTTCATTTGCAATAACCGTACAGGAAATTCAAGAACAGGAAACATATTTGTATAGTTTATGTCATTTATTCACACATCCATTTGTAATTTGGCTGCTTTGAGAATATAATAGTATACAGTATAAGGATATTTTTGTTTTACCACAGTGAAGTTGACACAATTGTGCTTGGCTGTAATGTCAGGGTTGGGCTTTGAATTAAAAGCAGTCAAATCAGGAAGTAAACAAAAATTTGTATTCAATAATCGAAAAAGGGAATTTATTTTCAATCACTTCTCAATAATATTTTAAGAGTTTTAACATTTCTGAATTTTAAATTCAAATAATTTTCTGAATTGACTGCCTTCAATTCAATTTGAGCCCAACCCTGGTAGATGTAGTTACCAAAATCCCCCCTAGGTGGAGTAAGTGGGTTAACTTTCACTATTTAAAATACACTGTGGTGTGGAGAATAGAAAAAGGTGACGTCATGGTTCTCCTCTTGTGGGGATAAATGCAAAGAGTTGTGTTTGTGCGTGCGGGCGTGCGTGTGCGTGTGTTTGTTTGTGTATAATTTCTGTAGATTCAACTGTATTGTCTTGTCATGACTGTGTTGCTGTTTTGGGTGAGGTTTCCCCCTTGAGAGGAACCTTTGATTATTAGATACTGGAAGCTAGTCATGTTTGGAATCTCATCCCTAAGGTGATTTAGCTGAGGGTCTGGCTCCGCTTCACATTTAGTTTACACCATCTTCCCTCAGCTGGGCTCAATCTGAGGAGAGGGAGATGCAATTAGGAAGTCCACTGCACTTGTTTGTCTGTGTGTGTGTGTGTGTGTGTGTGTGTGTGTGTGTGTGTGTGTGTGTGTGTGTGTGTGTGTGTGTGTGTGTGTGTGTGTGTGTGTGTGTGTGTGTGTGTGTGTGTGTGTGTGTGTGTGTGTGTGTGTGGGTGTGTGTGTGTGTGTGTGTGGGTGGGTGCATGTGGGTGCATGTGTGCGTGCATGTCCAGTACCAGTCAAAAGTTATATTACACCTACTCATTGAAGGTTTTTTCTTTATTTTTACTATTTTCTACATTGTAGAATAATGGTGAAGACATCAAAACTATGAAATAACTTATATGGAATCATGTAGTAACCAAAAAAGGTGTTAAACAAATCAAAATATTTTGGGGATTTTAGATTCTTCAGAGTAGCCACACACACACACACACACACACACACACACACACACACACACACACACACACACACACACACACACACACACACACACACACACACACACACACACACACACACACACACACACACACACACACACACACACACACTAATGCACACACACACGCGCGCACACACCACTACCCGTTCCCCACCACCTCCACCGGGACCAGAACGGTCAAGCATCTAATTACCCTGCCTGACTAAAATTACAGCATGCAGCACAGCAGCAATAGCACTGGCAACACACACGCACACATGCACAACAACAAAGACCCCAGCCCATACGTGCCGCCCATACCAAGCGCCTGTCTCAGCCACGAAGAAAAGAGGCACAATCGATAGCAGACGGCCCCTAGTGGGCTCAGTCGATACATAAACGTGAGGAAGAGCAAAGTGTCCTATTTTTCTCCTCCTTCTAGTCTTCTGGGGACAGGGGGGAGCAGACTGCGGTGGGTCACTGGCGAGGGTCGGCCCTCCGAGGTAGCGGGATTATTAGCTTGGTATTGATGCATCGACCCTACAGGGACAAGCTAGTGCTGCTCTTGGCCAGCTCTCTGAAAGACTCCTGCTTCTATTAGCATAGCAGATACAACGGCCTGGCCATACATCTCTACTACACGATAAAGGCAGTACACTGATTGAAACTGTGCCTTGTGACTACACCTCTCCCCCACCTGGAAAAAGACGGCCACGCAAAAAGAGTTCACTAAGATGCTACAATAACTAAACAAAGGGAAATCATGGTTGTTTATTGTGAAGCAAAAAGGAAAGGATGTTGCCCTTGTGTGCCTGTGTGTACAAACCCAGTTTGTATCTTCAGCCATGCAAAACTACCTGCGGCTCTCAATGCCAAGCTGCCGTCTTGCCTCCGCTGCCCCTGCCCCTGCTGTCTGCCTATGGCAAGGCTTGTCATGTTCCTCCCATTTCGATCTGCCCATTACAAAAGTAGACAGGTATTGTGTTACTATCTTGAATTATCCGTATGTCTGCTTCCTCGAAAAACAGCCCTACCGGAACAATGGGGCAAAGGATTAAAACAACAGAATTCACTGCCCTCCTCACTTCAACAACACGGTTCCAGGAAAACATTTTGAGAGAAAGTAAAAGTCACTCTCCGACTCTGTCTTCAATGCTACGATTACGACAGGGCTAGTTTAAGGATTTGACGAAGAAAACGGGAGAAAAAAAAGATGATCTTTGAAGCGGTTTTACATTACATGTTATGTACGATGTTTATCTCCCAGTCAGATAATGACAGAGACCTCTCACCACCTCTTTGGGGAAGTGTTGAGTCAGGCCTGTTATGAATGTATGTTTCATAACCCCAGATCCTACCCCACACTGAGACTATACCTACCTACTGTATTTGGAGCCTAACTATAAGCAGTTAGCTACTCTCCCCCTAGAAGGACCCTCCCCTGGCCCTGTTTCAGTGACAGAGCCCAATACCTCAATGGATAAATAAATAAACTCATGCCAGTGGAGGTTGCCAGCAGGCCTGAGTCCCGCATGGCCCTGATTGAATTATGGCAGAGCTATTGAACAAATTGGCTGTGAGGCTAATGACTCAGAACACTGTGTATCTTGCTGAGTAATCAACCCCCCCCCCCCCCCCCCCCCCCAACCTCCGCACCCACCACACTCCCACCATCCACCCCCCCACATGTCTTTTCTGTTTTCCTAAATGGCGTTTCCTGCACAAGGTCGGGTGCAGACCCAGGTTTGACTCATGCAGTCTCCTTAAACTTGTTAAACTCAGGGCTTGAGGAAAATTAACGAGTTTACTGGGGCGGCCTCTCAACTTTTTGTGTGCCTTCTGGAGTTGGGGTGGGTGATGGGATGGGATGTGGGTGGTGACGGTGTAATTGAATGGAAACTGTTTCGTTCTCCTCTTCAAAAATGCCCCCTGGAAACGGTTTACCCCCAAGTGCATCAAGGCTGCAAGTTTATCCAATAAGCTCTAAGCCTCTCTAAGAAAGGTTATGACAACAGACCTGGCCACCCCTTTCTCAAATTTGTCACCGGGGGGAAAAAAGTGTGAAGCCACCGCTTTTTACCAAATTGATTTATTTGAACACGAAGAGGCTGGAAACCCACAACACAGAGCCATTCAAGTTGCCATTAAGCCTGGATCAAATTAGCTTAGAGCATCCTGAGACCAGGTTGACTCTCTTGAAACTCAATATGGGTTAGGGTTCCTTAGTGACCCAGCCGCCACCCCAGCCCCCATCAACCCTTCTGTGAACCACCCTGCAGTTGGCCCCAATGTCCCCTAGTTCCTGGAAGTCCTCCACTTGATGGAGTTCCTAGAAACTGGAGATCTAGATGTTCTATCCTTTGTTAACAGGATGGAGAGGGCTCCTTGCCACCCACACCACACCACACCGCTGTCACCGCTATCCTGCTATTCTGCTCCTCGCTGACTCTCACCACCCCGGATCCTCCAATAAATCAATAGTGCAGGCCAGCTGGCCAGTGTTTTCACAAATTAGCCAGAGGAGATGGACAGTAATGTGGCCGGCGTAGATTAGCCAAACAGATTAATATGCTAGGAGGTCACCATGATCCTCTGCTCTTCTTGTACGTGATGGCTTTCTGCATACTGAGCCAAACCAGGTGCTACATTGTCTACTGGCTAGTGTGATGTCAGAGGATTTGGTGGCGTGGGCAGGAAAGGGGGGACACTGCTTGTGGCCAACGGCAGAGCTATGTCACACTGGTCAAAGTGGAGAGGAGTGTGCATAATTGAATTTCTCAACAACAACAAAAATATAAAGTAAAAAATGTCTTCCCAATGATACCATCAAAAGTTAAAACATTTTAAAAACTATGATTTTCAAACACTATGCGATTCGCGGTGACAAGAATACTGTCCCTTGAGCTAGAAACTCGTTGCAGGTTTTAAAAATCACAGTTTTTTCATATATTTTTTTTCAACACAGATCATAGAACCACTCTGTTTTCACATATGTAGACACTGGTTTGGTGCTGGAGATTATGAATATGAGGTTGAAAGTGGCGGAATTGCCCTATAAGAGGGAAAAAATACTCTCCTAAATCTACAGTTGAAGTCGGAAGTTTACATACACTTAGGTTGGAGTCATTAAAACTCGTTTTTTAACCACTCCACAAATTTATTTTTAACAAACTATAGTTTTGGCAAGTCGGTTAGGACATCTACTTTGTGCATGACACAAGTCATTTTTCCAACAATTGTTTACAGACAGATAATTTAATTTATAATTCACTGTATCACAATTCCAGTGGGTCAGAAGTTTACATTCACTAAGTTGACTGTGCCTTTAAACAGCTTGGAAAATTCCAGAAAATGATGTCATGGCTTTAGAAGCTTCTGATAGGCTCATTGACATCATTTGAGTCAATTGGAGGTGTACCTGTGGATGTATTTCAAGGCCTACCTTCAAACTCAGTGCCTCTTTGCTTGCCATCATGGGAACATCAAAAGAAATCAGCCAAAACCTCAGAAAAAAATTTGTAAACCTCCACAAGTCTGGTTCATCCTTGGGAGCAATTTCCAAATGCCTGAAGGTAACACGTTCATCTGTACAAACAATAGTATGCAAGTATAAACACCATGGGACCACGCAGCCGTCATTCCGCTAAGGAAGGAGACGCATTCTGTCTCCTAGACATTAATGTACTTTGGTGTGAAAAGTGCAAGTCATTCCCAGAACAACAGCAAAGGACCTTGTGAAGATGCTGGAGGAAACAGGTACAAAAGTATCTATATCCACAGTAAAACGAGTCCTATATCGACATAACCTGAAAGGTCTTTCAACAAGGAAGAATAAACAGCTCCAAAACCTCCATAAAAATCCAGACTACGGTTTGCAGCTGCACATGGGGACAAAGATCATACTTTATGGAGAAATGTCCTCTGGTCTGATGAAACAAAAATAGAACTGTTTGGCCATAATGACCATCGTTATGTTTGGAGGAAAAAGGGATAGGCTTGCAGGCCGAAGAACACCATCCCAACCGTGAAGTACGGGGGTGGCAGCATCATGTTGTGGGGGTGCTTTGCTGCAGGAGAGACTGGTGCACTTCACAAAATAGATGGCATCATGAGGAGGACACTTATGTGGATATATTGAAGCAACATCTCAAGACATCAGTCAGGAAGTTAAAGCTTGGACACAAATGGGTCTTCCAAATGGACAATGACCCCAAGCATACTTCCAAAGTTGTGGCAAAATGGCTTAAGGACAACAAAGTCAAGGTATTGGAGTGGCCATCACATAGCCTTGACCTCAATCCTATAGAAAATGTGTGGGCAGAACTGAAAAAGCGTGTGCGAGCAAGGAGGCCTACAAACCTGACTTAGTTACACCAGCTCTGTCAGGAGGAATGGGCCAAAATTCACCCAACTTGTTGTGTTAAGCTTGTGGAAGGCTACCTGAAACGTTTGACCCAAGTTAAACAATTGAAAGGCAATGCTACCAAATACTAATTGAGTGTATGTAAACTTCTGACCCACTGGGAATGTGATGAAAGAAATGAAAGCTGAAATAAATCATTCTCTCTACTATTATTCTGACATTTCACATTCTTAAAATTAAGTGGTGATCCTAACTGACCTAAAACAGGGAATTTTTACTAGGATTAAATGTCAGGAATTGTGAAAAACTGAGTTTAAATGTATTTGGCTAAGGTGTATGTAAACTTCTAACTTCAACTGTATAAGTTAATGCTTTATCATGAAGGCAATAGAATAAAGTGCTCCACCATTCCAGCTATTAAAAAATAAAAATAAAAATTATTCTCAGGCATGATGTTTGCTTGCAATCCAACCCCCTTAAGGGGCCTCCCTGTCCAACCCCTTTTTCTTGAAGTGCATAGCAGTAGGCTATCGCTTCTTCCCCAACCCCACCCCCAGTAACACTGGCCACTACTTATGTGGATCCATCAGTGTTCTGGGAAAAGCATAATCTACTGTTAATCAATACGGGATAGTGTATCATCCTATCCTCCACTGCCGTACCATGACTCAACTAACAGGATTGGACAGTAGTTTCTCCCTGCGTTTCAGCTGCGTGCAGAATTGTGCCAGGCCATGTCATGGAGGGATTTTCCTGTTGTGTGTGTGTCTGTGTACATGTCAGTGTGTGTCACGTATTTAGTTTAATACTGAATGTGCTTGACATATTAACACTTACCATGTATCCATAACAGGCTCATGTCTGTTCTGTTGTTGTTTTTTCATCCTGCCACTGAAGGGTATACTACAAAGCAGGCTCAATGACTTAGCCTGCTAACTTGCCTAAATATTCAGAAATAACTTATTTTGGGGGGAAAGAAGCAGTGCCTTCGGAAAGTATACAGACTCCTTTACTTTTTCCACGTTTTGTTACGTTACAGCCTTGTACTAAAATGGATTAAAGAGAAAAAATAATCAGCAACTACTCACAATACCCCATAATGACTAAGCAAAAACTGTTTTTTATACATTTTTGCAAATGTATATAAAAATTAAATACCTTATTTACATAAGTATTCAGACCCTTTTCTATAAGACACGAAATTGAGCTCAGGTGCATCCTGTTTCCATTGATCATCCTTGAAATGTTTCTACAACTTGATTGGAGTCCACCTGTGGTAAATTCAATTGGTTGGTCTTGATTTGGAAAGGCACACACCTCTCTATATGAGGTCCCACATTTGACAGTGCATGTCAGAGCAAAAACCAAGCCATGAGGCCAAAGGAATTGTCCATAGAGCTCAGAGACAGCATTGTGTCGAGGCACAGATCTGGGGAAGGGTACTAAAAGATGTCTGCAGCTTTGAAGGTCCCCAAGAACACAGTGGCCTCCATCATTCTTAAATGGAAGAAGTGTAGAACCACCAGGACTTCCTAGAGCTGGCCGCCCGGCCAAAGTGAGCAATCAGGGGAGAAGGGCCTTTGTCAGGGAGGTGACCAAGAACCCGATGGTCACTCTGACAGAGCTTTAGAGTTCCTCTGTGGAGGTGGGAGAACCTTCCAGAAGGACAACCATCTCTGCAGCACTCCAACAATCAGGCCTTTATGGTAGAGTGGCCAGACGGAAGCCACTCTTCAGCAAAAGGCACAAAAACCCGCTTGGAATTTGCTAAAATGCACCTAAAGACTCTCAGACCATGAGAAACACGATTCTCTGGTCTGATGAAACCAAGATGGAACACTTTGGCCTGAATGCCAAGCGTCACGTTTGGAGGAAATCTGGCACCATCCCTAAGGTGAAGCATGGTGGTAGCAGCATCATGATGTGGGGATGTTTTTTAGCGGCAGGGACTGGGAGACTAGTCAGGATTGAGGCAAAGATGAACAGAGCAAAGTACAGAGAGGTCCTTTATGAAAACCTGCTCCAGAGCTCTCAGTAACTCAGACTGGGGCGAAGTTTCACCTTCCAACAGACCAACGACCCTAAGCACAAAGCCAAGACAATGCGGTAGTGGCTTCGGGACAAGTTCTAAATGTCCTTGAGTGGTCCAGCCAGAACCCGGAATTGAACCCGATCGGACATCTCTGGAGAGACCTGAAAATAGCTCTGCAGCAACGCTCCACATCCAACCTGACAGAGCTTGAGAGGATCTGCAGAGAAGAATGGGAGAAACTCCCCAAATACAGGTGTGCCAAGTTTGTAGCTTCATACCCAAGAAGGCTCGATGCTGTAATCGCTGCCAATGGTGCTTCAACAAAGTACTGAGTAAAGGTTCTGAATACTTATGTAAATGTAATGTTTAATTTTTAAATATATATATACATTTGCAAAAATGTCTAAAAACCTGTTTTTGCTTTGTCATTATGTGCTATTGTGTGTAGATTGACGAGAAAAAACAACATTTTAATTAACGTAACAAAATGTGGAAAAGTCAAGTGATCTGAATACTTTCTGAAGGCACTGTAAGCTTGAAATGGGCATGGTCTAATTGACACAACAACTAAAAACACATATCTAAGTTTTGCATTCTTAATCAGCCAGAAGTAATTTTTTTATCAAAGCTGGCTAACTCATTGATCCTGTTTTGTAGTAGACCCTTCAGGTCTTACCTCTCCTACCCTCCTCCGAGCCACAATTAGACCACCCCCCCCTGTTTACCCAGTTGAGACTGGATTGCATTACTCTTTGAAACATAAACACAGGGACGTAATCGGTTTGTCTATTTTTCAAATGTGCAGCCGTGCAGTCAAGCAAAGCCGGCCTGACTGGGGGGTTTTCTAGGAATGTGAGGCAGAGCTGTGGTCTCCCCCCAGCCTCCCCAGCATTAGAGATCATTTCCCATGTTTGTCTATGGGTCTGCATGCATGTGCTCCCCAAAGGCTTCCTGTTGTGTTTGCTGATGATCTGGTTCCCATTGACTGAGTTGCGGACTGTGGAGGAGTCTCTCTCTTTCTGTCTTTCTGTGTCTCGTCTCTTTCTATTGTTCAGCCAACATTTAGCCACATGGTTGGCGGGGGATCTCATAATCTTAAGAAATGCAATCACTTTCTTCCACATTTTTCCCCCCTACCTTGCCTGTCTCTCTCAGGAAAGTCATTATTTGTGGATTGCAGTGTTGGCTAGGCTGAGTGGGGTTCCCACTAATAGGGGCTCATTCAGCAGGCTCATTTAGAGGGGGTAGTGTTGGAAGTTAAATAAGGGGAAAGACCTGACTGACTGACTGCTGGAGGCCTGTTGAACCTATCGCCTAGCAGGGGGGCCCTCGCTGGAGGGAGGGAGGCATCCCAGCCCAGTGCTCCCTTACTGTACATCGCACTCCGTTTTATTTTATGATGTGAAGCACTTATTAACTTGTATTGAAAAGTGGTATACAAATAGTTATTATTAACACAATTAAAGTAATTATTAGAATACACACTCCATTCTTTGTTTCTCTCTGCCTCTCTGTTTCTCTCTCCATCTCCTCTGCTTTTCTCTTTTCCTCTGCTCCTCTCTTTCTGTCTGCCTCTTTCTTGCTGCACGTTCCAGAGCTGTATACACAGCACTGAGTGAGTGAGTGAGGGCTGGAGAAGTCAGTTCCCATGAAGGACTGTCTGGGCTTTTAACGCTAACGATGCAACCACTGTTTCGGGGGATGGCAGCATCGGCTTCTGGAGGCATTCCACTCTCAGTGTCTGTCTCTATATGGCCAGAGCTTTTCAGAACAACTACTCGGGCTGCCTTGATTTCATCGCAACCGCCATCTCAAATACTGAACCAGGGAGATTTTCCAATGCCTCGCAAAGAAGGGCACCTATTGGTAGAAAAAAAAACAGACATTGAATATCCCTTTGAGCATGGTGAAGTTATTAATTGCACGTTGGAAGGTGTATCAATACACCCAGTCACTACAAAGATACAGGCGTCCTTCATAACTCACTTGCCGGAGAGGCTTGGTGACTTTAAAACAGTTACAGAGTTTATTGGCTGTGATATGAGAAAACTGAGGATGGATCAACAACATTGTAATTATTACACAATACTAACCGAAAAAAGAAAGAAGCCTGTACATATTATAAATATTCCAAAACATGCATCCTGCTTGCATCAAGGCACTGAAGTAATACTGCAAAAAATGTGGCAAAGCAATTCACTTTATGTTTGGGGCAAATCCAAAACAACACATCACTGAGTACCACTCTTCATATTTTCAAGCATGGTGGTGGCTGCATCATGTTCTGTGTATGCTAGTCATCTGCAAGACCTAGGGAGTTTTTTAGGATAAAAGAAACAGAATAGAGCCAAGCACAGGGTAATTTCTAGAGGAAAACTTGGTTCAGTCTGCTTTCCAACAGACACTGGGAGACAAATTCACATTTCAGCAGGACAATTATCTAAAAAATGAGGCCAAATATACACGGAAGTTGCCTACCAAGATGACATTGAATGTTCCTGAGTGGCTTTGTTACAGTTTTGACTTAAATTGGTTTAAAAATCTATGGCAAGAATTGAAAATGGCTATCTAGCAATGATCAACAACCAACTTGACAGAGCTTGAATAATTTTTGAATAATGGGCAAATATTGTACATTCCAGGTGTGCAAAGCTCTTAAGCAGAAATCCTATTTATTTGCATATCCGATTCGAATCTGTTATTATTATTTATTTTTTTGCAGTCTGAAAAGCCAATTATTATTATTTTTTATTTAACCTTTATTTAACTAGGCAAGTCAGTTAAGAACAAATTCTTATTTACAATGATGGCCTACCAAAAGTTCTCCTGCGGGGACGGGGGCTGGGATAAAAAAAATATACAGTTGAAGTCAGAAGTTTACATACACCTTAGCCAAATACATTTAAACTCAGTTTTTCACAATTCCTGACATTTAATCCTAGTACAAATTCCCTGTTTTAGGTCAGTTAGGATCACCACTTTATTTTAAGAATGTGAAATGTCAGAATAATAGTAGAGAGAATGATTTATTTCAGCTTTCATTTCTTTCATCACATTCCCAGTGGGTCAGAAGTTTACATACACTCAATTAGTATTTGGTAGCATTGCCTTTCAATTGTTTAACTTGGGTCAAACTTTTCTGGTAGCCTTCCACAAGCTTCCCACAATAAGTTGGGTGAATATTGGCCCATTCTTCCTGACAGAGCTGGTGTAACTGAGTCAGGTTTGTAGGCCTCCTTGCTCGCACACGCTTTTTCAGTTCTGCCCACAAATGTTCCATAGGATTGAGGTCAGGGCTTTGTGATGGCCACTCCAATACCTTGACTTTGTTGTCCTTAAGCCATTTCGCCACAACTTTGGAAGTATGCTTGGGGTCATTGTCCATTTGGAAGACCCATTTGCGACCAAGCTTCAACTTCTTGAGTGATGTCTTGAGATGTTGCTTCAATATATCCACATAATTTTCCTCCCTCATGATGCCATCTATTTTGTGAAGTGCACCAGTCCCTCCTGCAGCAAAGCACCCCCACAACATGATGCTGCCACCGTGCTTCACGGTTGGGATGGTGTTCCTCCGCTTGCAAGCCTCCCCCTTTTTCCTCCAAACATAACGATGGTCAGTCTGTTTTTTTTTTATGGCGGTTTTGGAGCAGTGGCTTCTTCCTTGCTGAGCGGCCTTTCAGGTTATGTTGATATAGGACTAGTTTTACTGTGGACAAGGTCCTTTGATGTTGTTGTCGGATTGATTTTCACTTTTCGCACCAAAGTACGTTCATCTCTAGGAGACAGAATGCGTCTCCTTCCTAAGCGGTATGACGGCTGTGTGGTCCCATGGTGTTTATACTGGCGTACTATTGTTTGTACAGATGAACGTGGTACCTTCAGGCGTTTGGAAATTGCTCCCAAGGATGAACCAGACTTGCGGAGGTCAAAATCTTTTTTTCCTGAGGTGTTGGCTGATTTATTTAGATTTTCCCATGATGTCAAGCAAATAGGCACTGAGTTTGAAGGTAGGCCTTGAAATACATCCACCGGTACACCTCCAATTGATTCAAATTA
Source organism: Salvelinus alpinus (assembly GCF_045679555.1). Classification (NCBI taxonomy): domain Eukaryota; kingdom Metazoa; phylum Chordata; class Actinopteri; order Salmoniformes; family Salmonidae; genus Salvelinus; species Salvelinus alpinus. Next base: position 20,777,179 of record NC_092109.1, on the reverse strand, counting down.
TGTCAATTAGCTTATCAGAAGCTTCTAAAGCCATGACATCATTTTCTGGAATTTTCCAAACTGTTTAAAGGCACAGTCAACTTAGTGTATGTAAACTTCTGACCCACTGGAATTGTGATACAGTGAATTATAAGTGAAATAATCTGTCTGAAATCAATTGTTGGAAAAATTACTTGTGTCATGCACAAAGTAGATGTCCTAACCAACTTGCCAAAACTATAGTTTGTTAACATTACATTTGTGGAGTGGTTGAAAAACGAGTTTTAATGACTCCAACCTAAGTGTATGTAAACTTCCGACTTCAACTGTATATAGGACAAAACACACCTCAGAGACAGAGACATCACAACACTACATAAAGAGAGACCTAAGACAACAACATAGCATGGCAGCAACACATGACAACACAGCATGGTAGCAAGACCACATGACAAGAACATGGTAGCAACTCAATATGGCAGCAGCACAATATGGTAGGAGCACAAACGATGTTACAAACATTTTTGGGCACAGACAACAGCACAAAGGCAAGAAGGTAATGCAATACATCACACGAAGCAGCCACAACTGTCAGTAAGAGTGTCCATTATTGAGTCTTTGAATGAAGATATGGAGATAAAACAGTCCAGTTTGAGTATTTTTTGCAGCTCGAGGAGCGACCCAGGGATGCATGTGCTTTGGGGAACTTTAACAGAATGTGACTGGCAGAACAGGTGTTTATGTGGAGGATGAGGGCTGCAGTAGGTATCTCAGATAGGGGGGAGTGAGGCCTAAGAGGTTTTTATAAATAATCATCAACCAGTGGGTCTTGTGACTGGTATACAGAGATGACCAGTTTACAGAGGAGTTTAGAGGGCAGTGATGTGTCCTATACGGAGCATTGGTGGCAAATTTGATGGCCAAATGGTAAAGAACATCTAGCCGCTCAAGAGCACTCTTACCTGCCGATCTATAAATTAAGTCTCTGTAATCTAGCATGGGTAGGATGGTCATCTGAATCGGGGTTAATTTGGCAGCTTGGGTGAAAGCAGAGTGATTATGATAGAGGAAACCAAGTTTAGATTTAACTAGCCTGCAGCTTTGATATGTGCTGAGAGAAGGACAGTGTACCCTCTAGCCATACTCCCAAGTACTTGTATGAGGTTACTACCTCAAGCTCTAAACCCTCAGAAGTAGTAATCACAACGGTGGGGAGAGGGGGCATCCTTCTTACCAAACCACATGACCTTTGTTTTGGAGGTGTTCAGAACAAGGTTAAGGGCAGAGAAAGCTTGTTGGACACTAAGAAAGCTTTGTTGTAGAGCGTTTAACACAAACTCCGGGGAGGGGCCAGCTGATAGACAGGCAATGAGGCATGGCTGAGTCAAATAGGAATCCTGACTTAATTAAAGTGTTTCATAATAAGCTTCATAAGTTAATTAGCCTCCCTAAAAAGTCTGTGTGTGTGTGTAAATGCATGTGTGCTCGACGCAAGTGAAATCTCGGGAGAGAGGGGGGAGTGTGGTGGGGGTACCTGTGCCAGACGGGGAGACAGGCCAGGGAGAAGCTTTTTTTGGGAGGCAGATTCCTTGTAGAAAATCCCAGCTAGCTAGCTAACGTAGCTAGCAAGTCTCTGTCCACAATGTTTTTTCCCACGTGCAAAAGGAGGTCATTAGCTAGCTATATCAGTTTCGGTGAATGGTCCTTTACGACGGGCAAACAAAGTTGTCTTGTGACTGTTGTATTTTGGAGATTGCGAGGAGATTGCTGTGGATGAGTTTAGACCTGACCATCTCTGCTCTGGGAAAGAACTTCTCATCTGTTGACTTGCCCCTCTCATTGTGACTGTTGTAGGACATGGAATCTGATATTTCAAGCCACATTTCAAGTCACCTAGGTGGTTTGAAGTCTGATACAAATCTGATTCTTGGCCATGTGACTTGTGTCTGAATGGTTAAATCTGATTTATTTGCTCTCAAGTGGTTTTTAGACCGTTATTTCGTAAATCCAAAAATCATATTTTTCATCTTATCCCTTGAGGCTTTAAAGGTCTTCTTACACTATGATTTTGAACATTCTAAGCAACTGGGAAACATCCCTGGCAGACATTGTTGTCACCTTAGCTTGCTACATAACTTCTGAGTGATAGGAAGCACGATCACCACCAATAAGCCTACACCACTGCGCACACACTCGTCGTTACTATGACAACTAGCTTAGCCATGTCAGCAAATGACTGCTGTCTGAACAAACACAAATCCGATTTGGTCACTTGTAACTTGCTGTTTGGCATTTGGTATTTGAATTAGGATCCCCATTACCTGTTGCGAAAGCAGCAACTACTCTTCCTAGGGTCCACACAAAACATGACATAATACAGAACATTAATAGACCAAAACAGCTCAAGGACAGATGTTTGGACAGTCAGTAGTCCAAAACGAATTTGAAAAACAAAACTGACAATGCCTTTAAGACACATTCGGTGTCCTCTCCTCTGGATGATTGGTTTCCGGATGTTTTCTGGTGTCTCTGTGCAGGTGTTTGATGACCGCGATCAAGCGTGTCCCTCAGCAGTCTGCGCGGGTCGGCGCTGTCAACCAATTGCTTACATAAATAACTAAGTGCTCCATTGATTGGCCGGTGTGACAGGGAGCCAAAGTGCCTGCGAACTCCCCTGAACTCTCCTTTGCCAAAGCACTGACGTCACCTTATTTGATCACTTTAACGGTAATATTGGCATGTGGTTGGCCTGATGAAACAGAACAATTTAAAAAGGAAAGGAAGATACCTAGTCAGTTGTACAACTGAATGCCTTCAACTGAAATGTGTCTTCTGCATTTTACCCAACCCCTCTGAATCAGAGAGATGCAGCCTCCTTAAATCAACATGAACAGTGCCCAGGGTACAGTGAGTTAACTGCCTTGCTCAGGGGCAGAACGATAGATTTTTACCTTGTCAGCTCAGGGATTCAATCCAGCAACCTTTCGGTTACTGGCCTAACGCTCTAACCACTAGGCTACCTGCCAATTAGTTTGAGTTGAAGTGGTACACACTCATGATCTTGACGATGTTTCGGTTTAATGAGTTTGAGGAAATGCATATCTTGTTGGCCTTTTGACCTCTTAGAGAAGTAATATTCTTTCTCTGTTTAACTTGCTCTCTCTCACGCACACACACACACACACACACACACACACACACACACACACACACACACACACACACACACACACACACACACACACACACACACACACACACACACACACACACACACACACACACACACACACACACACACACACACACTGACCTTTATGTGTCACCATTCCCAATTAAAACAAGACAGGAACATGACATGTTCTCCAAGGCTACTCAGTCACGTATCATCAGACCCTCGCCGCCGCGACTCTTCCGGTGGCGGAGGTGATTAAACCTGTGAGCCCCCAGTGTGTGACGATTCCGGGGCGGACATCGGGGGGGGGGGGACATGCACAGGGGTGGTAGCAACAGACATCTTGGAGCCTGGATAACTCAGGGCGTCACAGAAGGGCGATGTACGGAAGATAATTGCATTTGTCTCACCTGTTACCTTTCACAGGCCTTCAAGAGCGCCACGATGAGCTCATACTGGTGTGCAGGCAAGGGAGATGTCATCGACAACTGGTGTCGCTGTGACCTGAGTGCCTTCAGCAAAGACGGCCTTCCCAACTGCAGTCCCCTGAGGCAGCCTGTGTAAGTCAGAGCCTACCTCCCATCTATCCAAGCCTAGGGAGAAATGTTGGAGTTGTAACAACCATCCCTAGGGGTGAGACCAACCTTTAATTGCTATAGGCCAGTCCAAACACCCCAGTGCTCACTCTCAAGAAATAACAGTGTATCTTGTTCTCTTACCCCAGCTCTGTTTTGAGTCATCATACACCCCAGCTATTGAAACCATCAGAACTTTTGGAGAGAGATACAAGGCATTGGATGAGCAATGACTCTCCGGTGGATTTCCACATTAAATTGAATGGACCTACTTGCTTGTTTGATTTGTCGAATGGATGCATTGATGATTCCAACTTGCTCCCTATATCTGGTCTCAACATTTTATTAACAGACTCTTAGGGTTGCTTTCCCCGACACAAAGTAAGCCTAGTCCTGGACTAAAAACACTTTTAACTGAGATTCTCAGGAGTAAGCTCAATGTTCCCGGGGAACTAGTCCTCAGTGCTGTTGACTTCAAATATTGTTATTGAATTAAAGTGACCCACCTCCTTCCTCTCTCTGTCTGTGTCAGGCTCAGACTGGCCCCTCACCTAGAGCCCTCCAGCACCATGGTGGCCCTGGAGTGGCTGGATGTGGAGCCCCTGATTGGCTACAAGGTGTCTGATTACATCATCCAGCATAAGCGGGTGGAGGACCCCTCGGAGGCAGAGATCTACACAGGTAGGTAGGCCGCTAGTATATTTAACTTTGGTCCAACCTACATCAGTTATTGACAATTGTTTATCCTATGACAAAGCCAAAGGGACATTAATGAGCTCATTTACCAGTGACGAGCCACATTATCTAACTGTTTGCTCTGCTGATCTGCGGAGGCCTGCTCTCACAGACAAGGTTAGACACTTGGTAGGTGAACCGGAGGGAAGAACGGGGGGAAAGGAGGTGGGTGGTGTGTGGGAGAGGGAAGACAGGAGAGGATGAGCGGATGAGGCTAGGCTATGTGACAGGGGCCATAATTAACGCTGACCCCTACGTGTGTAAGTCTGGGGTAGTGAGTCAGAGCTTTGGGTGATAGGGATTTAATAAAGGAGAAGAGATGAGGTGTGTTGGTGGAAATAGCCAGCTTTAGTCATCGGCCACGCGGACAGGCGATCATTCACACCTGGGAGGAGGAGAGCTGATGAGCCGGGCCCAAAAGCCGGAGCGGGCACAGATAGGCATCCTGGCAGGGGTGTGGTAGGAACAGGGCAGATGGCGTTTGTGTGACTCACCTCTGCGTCAGAGCAGTCCAGGATACAGATGAGAATGTGAACAATATCTTTCTCTCTATTTACCTCTTTATCTTCTATTGCAATGTCTCTCTCCTTCTCTGTTTTCTTAGTCTATAGTGTGTCACTTTCACTGTTATTGTCTCTCATCTCTCTCTTGTTCTCTTTCTCTCTCTCTCTCCAACTCTCTTTCAAACTCTCTAAATTCCTCCAGAAAGCCAAGAAAAGTTGGACTGACATTGATTTGTCTGTAGTAAAAAAGCCCTGACTTTTATTGTATGTGTGTGTGTGTGTGTTCCCTGAAACACATGTTGCAATCACAACAAAGGATTTCATTGTTGGGGGAGTCTTGGATTCCCAGATATCATCTTGGTGTGTGTAATCAAGGTGAGAAGGGGAGAGAAGCGTTGGCATGGCATCGCTTAGGTTCTCTCTATTGGAAACTTCTTCTGGGTCGTCTATAATAAACCATCAAAACAACCCTTTGAGTGGCTCCCAGTTTTACAGGAGGGATGGAATCAAACCCTCCATTGTTCTCCAAACTGGGGGATCTACCGTGCTGATACAAAGTTGGACGTGGTCGGAGAGGGGGATTTATGGAATAATGGGGACTTGTTAAAATTAGGAATTATTCTCTCCAAGATTTAGGAAGAGGAGACTGTCTGCCCGGCCAGTGATAACCTAACCTGCTTAGGGGAAAGACAACAAGTGTCAGCGAGTTCAGATGGCTACGCAAATCCGGACTGTTTTTTCACAATGTCCAATTCCATCCATGGAAATTCATATCCTCTATACCCATGGCGAATCGTTTGGTTTCAAGACCTTGCATTGAAGTCCTTTCTAGGGGAAGAAAAAGTTGTTTTATTTCAAAAACAGAACCGGTATAGATATAAAGAGCCCCAGTCCCTGATCACCTGGAGGCTTTAAACCACAGATGAGACTTCCACAGAGAAGCACCGGATGATCAAAAGCAGACCGCTCCGATCTGGGCCACACCCCAGCTTTCATACACCTGCCAAGTGAATTGAGTGCTCTTCAAAACTGGAGTCAGTTTAATACCTCATATATCTGAAGTTTTGTAGCAGGTATGTGTCCCTCCAGTAGTTAAATCCATTGGAAACTAAATGGCTTTTGCATTAAAAAATATACCTACATCGGCAAGATATGAAAGTCCATGGGCTTTAGGCGGTATTGGGTTGGTCAGGTGAAGCAACATCCACATTAGGTTGTTTGATACAGATAAAATCAGTCATGTCAAAAGGATTCGTTAGGCTTGGAACGACTTTGGAGATATTGAGGAGGTATTAAAGTAGGATTGGATGGATTGCACCTTGGGTTGAAAACTCAAAAAGGCAATTATCTTCTAGTCTTCACCTGACCCGCACCTTGGGATTTTTTTTTTTATATATACATTATCCTAAGCATAACCTTCTACAACTCCCTATTTTGTATGATCCTATTCCTATGTTCCCTGTTGACATACAGTACCATTCAAATGTTTGGACACACCTACTCATTCCAGGGTTTTTCTTTATTTGTACTATTTTATACATTGTAGAATACTAGTGAAGACATCAAATCTATTAAATAACACATATGGAATCATGTAGTAAGCAAAAAAGTGTTAAACAAATCAAAATATATTTTATATTCTTCAAAGTAGCCACTCTTTGCCTTGATTACAGCTTTTCACACTCTTGGGATTCTCTCAACCAGCTTCATGAGGTAGTCACCTGGAAGTAATTTTAATTAACAGGTGTGCCTTGTTAAAAGTTAATTTGTGGAATTTCTTTCCTTCTTAATGCCTTTGAGCTAATCAGTTGTGTTGTGACAAGGTAGGGGGGTATACAGAAGATAGCCCTATTTTGTAAAAGACCAAGTCCATATTATGGCAAGAACAGCTCAAATAATCAAAGACAAAGGGCAGTCCATCATTACTTTAAGACATGAAGGTCAGACAATCCGTAAAATTGCAAGAACCTTGAAAGTTTCTTCACGTGCAGTCGCAAAAACCATCAAGAGCTATGATGAAACTGGCTCTCATGAGGCCCGCCACAGGAAAGGAAGACCCAGAATTACCTCTGCTGCAGAGAATATGTTCATTAGAGTTACCAGCCTCAGAAATTGCAGGCCAAATAAATGCTTCACAGAGTTAAAGTAACAGATACGTCTCAACATCTACTGTTCAGAGGAGACTGTGTGAATCAAGCCTTCATGGTTCGATTTGCTACAAAGAAACAACTACTAAAGGAGACCAATGACAAGAAGAGACTTGTTTGGGCCAAGAAACACGAGCAATGGACATTAGACCAGTGGAAATCTGTCCTTCGGTCTAATGAGTCCAAATGTGAGATTTTTGGTTCCAATCGCTGTGTCTTTGTGAGATGCAGAGTAGGTGAACGGATGATCTCCGTATGTGTGGTTCCCACCGAGAAGCATGGAGGAGGAGTTGTGATGGTGTGGACGTGCTTTGCTGGTGACACTGTCTATTATTTATTTCAAATTCAAGTCACCCTTAACCAGCATGGCTACCACAGCATTCTGCAGCGATACGCCATCCCATCTGGTTTGCGCTTAGTGGGACTATCATTTGTTTTTCAACAGGACAATGGCTCAAAAAACACCTCCAGGCTGTGTAAGGGCTATTTGACCAAGAAGGAGAGTGATAGAGTGCTGTATCAAATTACATGTCCACAACACAATTGAGATGGTTTGGGATGAGTTGGACCTCAGAGTGAAGGAAAAGCAGCCAACAAGTGCTCAGCATATGTGGGAACTCCTTCAAGAATGTTTGCAAAGCATTCCTCATGATGCTGGTTGAGAGAATGCCAAGAGTGTGCAAAGCTGCCATCAAGGCAAAGGGTGGCTACTTTGAAGAATCTAAAATATAAAATGTATGTTGCTTTGTTTAACACTTTTTTGGTTACTACATGATTCCATATGAGTTATTTCATAGTTTTGATGACTTCACTATTATTCAACAATGTAGAAAATATTAAAAATAAAGAAAAACACTTGAATGAGTAGGTGTGTCAACTTTTGACTGGTACTGTATATTCCCATATCTTCTGCTGTACTACTCCCTTCTTTTATCCGTCTCATCTTGTTCTTTGGGAGGCTTAGTGAGAGCAAGCTGTAGCACCACCCTGATCTGATCTCACATCTGCACGAACCATCAACACCTATCTCCCTTTTCAATTCTCAATCCTCAAATCTGTCTTTTACTCAAATCAAACCAGAGAGAAAACCTACTCTCCCTGGCAAGGTCAAGAGCAGCAGCAGTGATGGACTGAGATGGACTGACTCTCTTTGAAATGCTTGGACAGTGGCCTAGTCGGCCTAGTCCTCAGTACATAAACACTACCGTTTATATGCTCGCGATCCGCCCGATCTACGATCCCCCCCTGGCAGACCATCAGTCAGCCTTGGGTCCCCACAGGTAAGGGCATGAGGCCCAGTCTCAGAGCCTGAAGGGGAACCTAAAAGCCCCCTATCCTTTGAATGGCAATAAGCAGCCACATCCCCATTCCTCTCTGATTGTTTACCTCTTCTCTTAGAGATATTTATCATCCCCTGGTTCTTAGACCAACAACAAATCAAATGAAATTTTATTTGTCACGTGTTTCGTCAACAAAAGGTGTAGACTAACAGTGAAATGCTCACTTATTGGCCCTTCTGAACATAGCAGAGATTAAAAAAGAGAAATAATAGAAAAATAATAACACAAGGAATAAATACACAATGAGTAACGCTAACTTGGCTGTATACAGTGCATTCAAGAAAGTATTCAGACCCTTTCACCTTTTCCGCATTTTGTTATGTTAATGCCTCATTCTAAAATGGATCTACACACAATACCCCATAAAGACAAATCGAAAACAGTTTTTTTGAGTATTCAGACCCTTTGCTATGAGACTCGAAATTGAGCTCAGGTGCATCCTGTTTCCATGGACCATCCTTGGGATGTTTCGACAACTTGATTGGAGTCCTCCTGTGGTAAATTAACTTGATTGGATCTGAGAAACAAGAATCTCTGGTCTGATGAAACCAAGATTGAACTCTTTGGCCTGCATATGCGCCAAGCGTCACGTCTGGAGGAAACCTGGCACCATCCCTAAGGTGAAGCATGGTGATGGCAGGACCTTGCTGTGGATATGTTTTTCAGGGGCAGGGACTGGGGGACTAGTCAGGATCGAGGCAAAGATTAACACAGCAAAGTACAACGACATCCTTGATGAAAACCTGCTCCAGAGCGCTCAGGACCTCAGACTAGGGGCGACGGTTCACCATCCAACAGGACAACGACCCTAAGCACACAGTCAAGACAACGCAGGAGTGGCTTCGGGACAAGACTCTGAATGTCCTTGAGTGGCCCAGCCATAGCTCGGACTTGAACCCTGTCTAACATCTCTGGAGAGACCTGAAAAAAGCTGTGCAGCAACACTCCCCGTCCAACCTGACAGAGCTTGAAAGGATCTGCAGTTAAAAATGGGAGAAACTCCCCAAATACAGTTGTGCCAAGCTTGTAGCGTCATACCCAAGAAGACCCAACGCTGTAATCTCTGCCAAAGGTGCTTCAACAAAGTACTGAGGAAAGGGTCTGAATAGTTACAGTTGAAGTCGGAAGTTTACAAACACTTAGGTTGGAGTCATTAACACTTGTTTTTCAACCACTCCACTAATTTCTTTTTAACAAACTATAGTTTTGGCAAGTATGTTAGGACATCTACTTTGTGCATGACACAAGTCATTTTTCCAACAATTGTTTACAGACAGATTATTTCACTTATAATTCACTGTATCACAATTCCTGTGGGTCAGAAGTTTACATACACTAAGCTGACTGTGCCTTTAAACAGCTTGGAAAATTCCAGAAAATTATATCATGGATTTAGAAGCTTCTGATAGGCCAATTGACATCATTTGAGTCAATTTGAGGTGTACCTGTGGATGTATTTCAAGGCCTACCTTCAAACTCAGTGCCTCTTTGCTTGACATCATGGGAAAATCAAAAGAAATCAGCCAAGACCTCAGAAAAAAAATTGTAGACCTCCACAAGTCTGGTTCATCCTTGGGAGCAATTTCTAAACGCCTGAAGGTACCACGTTCATCTGTACAAACAATAGTACGCAAGTATAAACACCATGGGACCACACAGCCGTCATACCGCTCAGGAAGGAGACGCGTTCTGTTTCCTAGAGACGAACGTACTTTGGTTTGAAAAGTGCAAATCAATTCCAGAACAACAGCAAAGGACCTTGTGAAGATGCTGGAGGAAACAGGTACAAAAGTATCTATATCCACAGTAAAACAAGTCCTATATCGACATAACCTGAAGGGCCGCTCAGCAATGAAGAAGCCACTGCTTCAAAACCGCCATAAAAAAGCCAGACTACAGTTTGCAGCTGCACATGGGGGCAAAGTTTGTACTTTTTGGCGAAAAGTCCTCTGGTCCGACGAAACAAAAATAGAACTGTTTGGCCATAATGACCATCATTATGTTTGGAGTAAAAAGGGGGAGGCTTGCAAGCCCGAAGAACACCATCCCAACCGTGAAGCCTGGGGGTGGCAGCTTCATGTTGTGGGGGTGCTTTGCTGCAGGAGAGACTGGTGCACTTCACAAAATAGATGGCATCATGAGGCAGGACACTTATGTGGATACAGTGGGGCAAAAAAGTATTTAGTCAGCCACCAATTGTGCAAGTTCTCCCACTTAAAAAGATAAGAGAGGCCTGTAATTTTCATCATAGGTACACTTCAACTATGACAGACAAAATGAGAAAAAGAATCCAGAAAATCACATTGTAGGATTTTGAATGAATTTATTTGCAAATTATGGTGGAAAATAAGTATTTCATTTCATTCATATTTTACTTTAGTGTCTTTAGATATTTTTGTCAGATGTTACTATGGAATACTGAAGTATATTTACAAGCATTTCATAAGTGTTGAAGGCTTTTATTGACAATTACATGAAGTTGATGCAAAGAGTCAATATTTGCAGTGTTGACCCTTCTTTTTCAAGACCTCTGCAATCCGCCCTGGCATGCTGTCAGTTAACTTCTGGGCCACATCCTGACTGATGGCAGCCTATTCTTGCATAATCAATGCTTGTAGTTTGTCAGAATTTGTGGGTTTTTGTTTGTCCACCCGCCTCTTGAGGATTGACCACAAGTTCTCAATGGGATTAAGGTCTGGAGAGTTTCCTGGCCATGGACCCAAAATATCGATGTTTTGTTTCCCGAGCCACTTAGTTATCACTTTTGCCTTATGACAAGGTTCTCCATTATGCTGGAAAAGGCATTGTTTGTCACCAAACTGTTCCTGGATAGTTGGGAGAAGTTGCTCTCGGAGGATGTGTTGGTACCATTCTTTATTCATGGCTGTGTTCTTAGGCAAAATTGTGAGTGAGCTCACTTCCTTGACTGAGAAGCAACCCCACACATGAATGGTCTCAGGATGCTTTACACAGGACTGATGGTAGCGCTCACCTTGTCCTCTCCGGACAAGCTTTTTTCTGGATGCCCCAAACAATCGGAAAGGGGATTCATCAGAGAAAATGACTTTACCCCAGTCCTCAGCAGTCCAATCCCTGTACCTTTTGCAGAATATCAGTCTGTCCCTGATGTTTTTCCTGGAGAGAAGTGGCTTCTTTGCTGCCCTTCTTGACACCAGGCCATCCTCCAAAAGTCTTCGCCTCACTGTGCGTGCAGATGCACTCACACCTGGCTGCTGCCATTCCTGAGCAAGCTCTGTACTGGTGGTGCCCCGATCCCGCAGCTGAATCAACTTTATGAGAGTGTCCTGGCGCTTGCTGGACTTTCTTGGGCGCCCTTGAAGCCTTCTTCACAACAATTGAACCACTCTCCTTGAAGTTCTTGATGATCCGATAAACGGTTGATTTAGGTGCAATCTTACTGGCAGCAATATCCTTGCCTGTGAAGCCCTTTTTGTGCAAAGCAATGATGATGGCACGTGTTTCCTTGCAGGTAACCATGGTTGACAGAGGAAGAACAATGATTCCAAACACCACCCTCCTTTTGAAGCTTCCAGTCTGTTATTCGAACTCAATTAGCATGACAGAGTGAGCTCCAGCCTTGTCCTCGTCAACACTCACATCTGTGTTAACGAGAGAATCACTGACAAGATGTCAGCTGGTCCTTGTGTGGCAGGGCTGAATTGCAGTGGACATGTTTTTGGGGGATTCAGTTCATTTGCATGGCAAAGAGGGACTTTGCAATTAATTGCATTTCATCTGAGCACTCTTCATAACATTCTGGAGTATATGAAAATTGCCATCATACAAACTGATGTGAAAATTTTTGTGAAAATTTTGTGACTTTGTGAAAATGTATATTTTTTGTCATTGTCAAAACTTTTGTCATTGTCAAAACTTACAGTTGAATACTTTTTTCGACTGTATATGCATCAGATGCATGAATAAATGTTTGTGGAAATATATTTAAAAAATATATATTAAAGAAATTGTTATTTGTTTAGATAAAGTCAAGGAAAAGTTTTGTATAATTCTGCTACGTCCTAGAAAAAAATGTAGGCCTATAGCCTATTTGGGTTTCCCTTACAGTAAAAACACATTACCCACAGGCGAGCCAGGCCATGCCAATCAAAATGAGTTTTTCCCCACAAAGGGGCTTTCTGTGGTCTTTTCCCCACAGAAATGCTCCTCAACATGAATGAATTGATGCTCCTTTCCCTGCATCTGTCAATTACAAGATGTGCCCATCCCTTCATGTACAATATGACAACTGATAACTCATCAGATTATTGTCAATTTAATCTTGTCTATAGGCTAACTCTTATTATGTGTTAAATTTGTTTCGATATAGTTTAGATGTAGTTTCGATGGGTCGGCTGTGCAGGCTGACTGGCATCGTTTGTTTTCCGCTCATCAACTTGGATAGAGTCAAGGGAATGTTATGCATTATTCTAAAGGCCTACGGCAACGCGTAGAATGTTTTCATTTCCCTTACAATAAATTTGATTAGGAATAGAGTTACAGTAAATAAAACAATCCTGTAACACGAAGGTAAAACGTAAAAGTGAATGGTCTCCACCCGCAAGGCGCGTGGCCAAATTATTAACATGAGCGCCAATGCTCATAAATAGGCATAACACAAACTAATCATTACACTGTTGTTCTAAATGAAATCAACCTCTTCACTCTCATCATTCAGTTAGGCCTAATTTAAGTTTGATTGTGAAGTAACTTGCACAATTATCGCCCATTCCATCCAGTTGTCATTCATCCAGTGGGCTGGCATCGTTTGCTTCCCTGGATAGAGCCAAGGATATGTTTTGCATTACGCTAAAGGCCAACTGCAACATGTAGAATGTTTATTTTATTTCCCTTAAAATACATTTGATTAGAGTTACAGTAAATAAAACAGTCCCATAACAGCTTATTTTTACAAAGCAAATGGCATCAACCAGCAAGGCGCGCAGGGTCAAATTATTTGCAGCTGATAAATAGGCATAACACAAACTCATCATTACACTATTGTCTTTCTAAATAATATTTCACCCTTCTTATCATTCAGTTAGGCCTGATTTAGACAGACGCATTAGTGCCTGACTGGGTACAAATGCCCTACTGCACATTGTCTTGGAGGGTTAAGTTGGGAATAGGTGCTTCATCGTACCACTTCCATATTGAGCGCGTCACTGGTACTTCCTGTTTGAGTTTTTGCTTGTAATCAGGGATCAGGAGGATAGAGTTACGGTCAGATTTTCCAAATGGAGGGTGAGGGAGAGTTTTGTGTGTGTTTCTGTGTGTGAAGTAAAGGTGATCTAGAGTTTTGTATGTGTCTCTGTGTGTGGCGTAAAGGTGATCTAGAGTTTTGTATGTGTTTCTGTGTGTGGCGTAAAGGTGATCTAGAGTTTTATATGTGTTTCTGTGTGTGGCGTAAAGGTGATCTAGAGTTTTGTATGTGTCTCTGTGTGTGGCGTAAAGGTGATCTAGAGTTTTGTATGTGTTTCTGTGTGTGAAGTAAAGGTGATCTAGAGTTTTGTATGTGTTTCTGTGTGTGGCGTAAAGGTGATCTAGAGTTTTGTATGTGTTTCTGTGTGTGGAGTAAAGGTGATCTAGAGTTTTGTATGTGTTTCTGTGTGTGGAGTAAAGGTGATCTAGAGTTTTGTATGTGTTTCTGTGTGTGGAGTAAAGGTGATCTAGAGTTTTGTATGTGTTTCTGTGTGTGGAGTAAAGGTGATCTAGAGTTTTGTATGTGTCTCTGTGTGTGGCGTAAAGGTGATCTAGAGTTTTGTATGTGTTTCTGTGTGTGGAGTAAAAGTGATCTAGAGTTGTAGCCTCTAGTTGCACAGGTGACATGCTGGTAAAAATGAAGTAAGATCATCACCAGGAGTGCCACCTCTGGATGTACATTTTCTTGTTTGCTTATGGCCCTATACAGCTCTTTGAGTGTGGTCTTAGTGCCAGCATCTGTTTGTGGTGGTAAATACATGAAAAATGAAAGGAAAACGCCACACACTTCTGCTCATGCTCCAATGTGATTTTATTATAATGTTTCGAGCCTTAGGTCTTCATTGGGCATCCATATCCCAGATGGGGGCGGAATGTCCTATATATAGGTGCAGTGCTCAGTGACATCACTTCCTGAAACAGGAAGTAAAAATATATAATATAGGTTCACATTATTGACATTCAATGTATCAAAATATGAAATCGAATTTTATTGGTCAAATACATATTTAGCAGATTTTATTACGGGCGTAGTGAAATGCTTGTAAATGAGTAATGGGATCAATATATATATATATATACACAGTGGGGAGAACAAGTATTTGATACACTGCCGATTTTGCAGGTTTTCCTACTTACAAAGCATGTAGAGGTCTGTAATTTTTTATCATAGGTACACTTCAACTGTGAGAGACGGAATCTAAAACAAAAATCCAGAAAATCACATTGTATAATTTTTAAGTAATTAATTTGCATTTTATTGCATGACATAAGTATTTGATACATCAGAAAAGCAGAACTTAATATTTGGTACAGAAACCTTTGTTTGCAATTACAGAGATCATACGTTTCCTGTAGTTCTTGACCAGGTTTGCACACACTGCAGCAGGGATTTTGGCCCACTCCTCCATACAGACCTTCTCCAGATCCTTCAGGTTTCGGGGCTGTCGCTGGGCAATACGGACTTTCAGCTCCCTCCAGAGATTTTCTATTGGGTTCAGGTCTGGAGACTGGCTAGGCCACTCCAGGACCTTGAGATGCTTCTTACGGAGCGACTCCTTAGTTGCCCTGGCTGTGTGTTTCGGGTCGTTGTCATGCTGGAAGACCCAGCCACGACCCATCTTCAATGCTCTTACTGAGGGAAGGAGGTTGTTGGCCAAGATCTCGCGATACATGGCCCCATCCATCCTCCCCTCAATACGGTGCAGTCGTCCTGTCCCCTTTGCAGAAAAGCATCCCCAAAGAATGATGTTTCCACCTCCATGCTTCACGGTTGGGATGGTGTTCTTGGGGTTGTACTCATCCTTCTTCTTCCTCCAAACACGGCGAGTGGAGTTTAGACCAAAAAGCTCTATTTTTGTCTTATCAGACCACATGTCCTTCTCCCATTCCTCCTCTGGATCATCCAGATGGTCATTGGCAAACTTCAGACGGGCCTGGACATGCGCTGGCTTGAGCAGGGGGACCTTGCGTGCGCTGCAGGATTTTAATCCATGACAGCGTAGTGTGTTACTAATTGTTTTCTTTGAGACTGTGGTCCCAGCTCTCTTCATGTCATTGACCAGGTCCTGCCGTGTAGTTCTGGGCTGATCCCTCACCTTCCTCATGATCATTGATGCCCCACGAGGTGAGATCTTGCATGGAGCCCCAGACCGAGGGTGATTCACCGTCATCTTGAACTTCTTCCATTTTCTAATAATTGCGCCAACAGTTGTTGCCTTCTCACCAAGCTGCTTGCCTATTGTCCTGTAGCCCATCCCAGCCTTGTGCAGGTCTACAATTTTATCCCTGATGTCCTTACACAGCTCTCTGGTCTTGGCCATTGTGGAGAGGTTGGAGTCTGATTGAGTGTGTGGACAGGTGTCTTTTATACAGGTAACAAGTTCAAACAGGTGCAGTTAATGCAGGTAATGAGTGGAGAACAGGAGGGCTTCTTAAAGAAAAACTAACAGGTCTGTGAGAGCCGGAATTCTTACTGGTTGGTAGGTGATCAAATACTTATGTCATGCAATAAAATGCAAATGAATTACTTAAAAATCATACAATGTGATTTTCTGGATTTTTGTTTTAGATTCCGTCTCTCACAGTTGAAGTGTACCTATGATAAAAATGACAGACCTCTACATTAGAGGTCGACCGATTATGATTTTTCAATGCCGATACCGATTATTGGAGGACCAAAAAAGCCGATACCGATTAATCGGACGATTTTATTTATTTATTTGTAATAATGACAATTACAACAACACTGAATGAACACTTATTTTAACTTAATATAATACATCACTAAAATCAATTTAGCCTCAAGTAAATAATGAAACATGTTCAATTTGGTTTAAATAATGCAAAAACAAAGTGTTGGAGAAGAAAGTAAAAGTGCAATATGTGCTATGTAAGGAAGCCAACGTTTCAGTTCCTTGCTCAGAACATGAGAACATAAGAAAGCTGGTGGTTCCTTTTAACATGAGTCTTCAATATTCCCAGGTGAGAAGTTTTAGGTTGTAGTTATTATAGGAATTATAGGACTATTTCCCTCTATACCATTTGTATTTCATATACCTTTGACTATTGGATATTCTTTTAGGCACTATAGTATTGCAAGTGTAACAGTATAGCTTCCGTCCCTCTCCTCGCTGGGCTCGAACCAGCAACACAACGACAACAGCCACCATCGAAGCAGCGTTACCCATGCAGAGCAAGGGGAACTACTAGAAGGCTCAGAGCGAGTGATGTTTGAAACGCTATTAGCGCGCGCTAACTAGCTAGCCATTTCACTTCGGTTACACCAGCCTCATCTCGGGAATTGATAGGCTTGAAGTCATAAACAGCGCAATGCTTGACGCACAACGAAGAGCTGCTGGCAAAACGCACGAAAGTGCTGTTTGAATGAATGTTTATGCGCCTGCTTCTGTCTACCACCGCTCAGTCAGATACTTAGATACTTGTATGCTTGTATGCTCAGTCAGATTATATGTAACGCAGGACACGCTAGATAATATCTAGTAATATCATCAACCATGTGTAGTTAACTAGTGGTTATGATTGATTGTTTTTTATAAGATAAGTTTAATGCTAGCTAGCAACTTACCTTGGCTTACTGCATTCGCGTAACAGGCAGCGAGAGAGAGGCAGGTCGTTATTGCGTTGGACTAGTTAACTGTAAGGTTGCAAGATTGGATCCCCCGAGCTGACAAGGTGAAAATCTGTCGTTCTGCCCCTGAACAAGGCAGTTAACCCACCGTTCCTAGGCCGTCATTGAAAATAAGAATGTGTTCTTAACTGGCTTGCCTAGTTAAATAAAAGTATAAAAATAAAATAAATAAAATCGGCAAATCGGCGCCCAAAAATACCGATTTCCGATTGTTATGAAAACTTGAAATCGGCCCTAATTAATCGGCCATTCCAATTAATCGGTCGACTTCTACTCTACATGCTTTGTAAGTAGGAAAACCTGCAAAATCGGCAGTGTATCAAATACTTGTTCTCCCCACTGTATATATATATATACAGTACCAGTCAAAAGTTTGAACACACCTACTTATTCGAGGGTTTTTCTTTATTTTTACTATTTTCTACATTGTTGAATACTAGTGAAGACATCAAAACTATGAAATAATACATATGGAATCATGTAGTAACCAAAAAAGTGTTAAACAAATCAAAACATATTTCTTCAAAGTAGCCACCTTTTGCCTTGATGACAGCTTTGCACACTCCTGGCATTCTCTCAACCAGCTTCATGAGGTAGTCACCTGGAATGCATTTCAATTAACAGGCGTGCCTTGTTAAAAGTTAATTTGTGGAATTTCTTTCCTTAATGCGTTTGAGTCAATCGGTTTTGTTGTGACAAGGTAGGGGGGATATACAGAAGATAGCCCTATTTAGTAAAATACCAAGTAGTACAGCAGAAGATATGGGAGTATACAGTACCAGTCAAAAGTTGACACACCTACTCATTCAAGGGTTTTTCTTTATTTTTTTACTATTTTCCACATTGTTGAATAATAGTGAAGACATCAAAACTATGAAATAGCACATATGGAATCATATAATAACCAAAGAAAGTGTTAAACAAATCAAAATATATTTTATATTTGAGATTCTTCAAAGTAGCCACCCTTTGCCTTGATGGCAGTTTTGCACACTCTTGGCATTCTCTCAACCAGCTTCATGGAAATGCTTTGCCAACAGTCTTGAAGGAGTTCCCACAAATGCTGAGCTTGCTGCTTTTCCTTCACTCTGAGGTCCAACTCATCTCAAACCATCTCAATTGGGTTGTGGCCATGTCACTCCATCACTCTCCTTCTTGGTCAAATAGCCCTTACACAGCCTGGAGGTGTGTTGGGTCATTGTCCTGTTGAAAAACAAATGATAGTCGCACTAAGCGCAAACCAGATGGGATGGCGTATCGCTGCAGAATTCTGTGGTAGCCGTGCTGGTTAAGTGTACCTTGAATTCTAAATAAATCACAGACAGTGTCACCAAATAAAGCACCCCCACACCATCACACCTCCTCTATGCTTCACGGTGGGAACCACACATACGGAGATCATCCGTTCACCTACTCTGCATCTCACAAAGACACAGCGGTTGGAACCGAAAATCTCAAGTTTGGACTCATCAGACTAAAGGTCAGATTTCCACCGGGCTAATGTCCATTGCTCGTGTTTCTTGGCCCAAGCAAATATGTTCTTATTATTGGTGTCCTTTAGTAGTGGTTTCTTTGCAGCAATTCGACCATGAAGGCCTGATTCACGCAGTCTCCTCTGAACAGTTGATGTTGAGATTTCTGAGGCTGGTAACTCTAATGAACTTATCCTCTGCAGCAGAGGTAACTCTGGCTCATCCAATCCTGTGGCGGTCCTCATGAGAGCCAGTTTCATCATAGCGCTTGATGGTTTTTGCAACTGCATTTGAAGAAACTTTCAAAGTTCTTGAAATTTTCCGTATTGTCCTAAAGTAATGATGGACTGTCTTTCTCTTTGCTTATTTGAGCTGATCTTGCCATAATATGGACTTGGCATTTTACTAAATAGGGCTATCTTCTGTATACCCCCCTACCCCCCTCACAACACAACTGATTGACTGAAACGCATTAAGAAGGATAGAAATTACACAAATTAACTTTTTACAAGGCACGTCTGTTAATTTAAATGCATTCCAGGTGACTACCTCATGAAGCCGGTTGAGAGAATGCCAGGAGTGTGCAAAGCTGTCATTAAGGCAAAGGGTGGCTACTTTGAAGAAATATATTTGGATTTGTTTAACACTTTTTAGGTTTCTACATGATTCCATGTGTTATTTCATAGTTTTGATGTCTTCACTATTATTGTACAATGTAGAAAATAGTAAAAAAATAAAGAAAAACCCTTGAATGAGTAGGTGTGTCCAAACTTTTGACTGGTACTGTATATATATACTGTAAATAGTAGACACACAATATTCAATTAGGGTTTAATGAAAACAGTAGTTTGGACATTTTGGAACTATAAAAATAGTGTTCGAACTCCTCGTTAAGGCCAAGACGAGATAGTGTGTTCAGCCTGTGGATCCAGCAATATTCCCTTTGAAGAAGTTTCCTCTCAATGTCCTGCATGACATCTTGACCATGTCAATTCCAATATATCTCAGAGAGCTAATAGGATGTCCAGCTTGTGCAAAATTAACAGAAACAGGGTTTTTGGTGTCACCTGTCCGTATATTGCTGTGGTGCTCGCCGATCTGTGTCAAAAGGCTTCTGCTGGTTTGCCCTACGTACGACAGACCACAGGGACATTTCAACATGTAAACAACATTGGTGGACATGCAGGTAATCAGGCCTTTGATGTTAAATCTTTGTCCTGTGCGGGGGTGGGTGAATGAGTCACATTTGTACATGAAACTGCATTGAGCACTTTGGCCACATTTGTAATCACTCTCCAGAACCTTGTACAAGAAAGTTTCCCTTTTCTCTGGTGGATAATTAGATTTGACCACAATGTCTCTCACGTTTGGGGGTCTTATAAAGACCATACGTGGGGGATATTTAAAGATGGCTTTCAGATCAGTGACAATAATGTACCAGTGCTTCCTGATAATGTCCTTCAATGTCTTCCCCGATGGTGAATATTGGGTAAAGCATGAGAGGACACGTTCTGCTGGTGGAAATGATGGAGGAAATATTATGTACAAAATAATGTTTCTGTTTTTAAATGTTTAGGTAATGCCATGACGTATTGGCTTTGTAAATGTTAACACAGTGGCAAAGTTAAAGGTAGGTAGGCCTTGATCATTGGCTAACCCATACAGAAGCATTCTGGGTATTATTAATGCTGGTTTGTTGAGGTATTTGGTTACCCCCCGTGTATCTTTTCTTAATGGAGACGGTTGTTCGTGTTTTTGAGTTCGGATTCCGTTTTCTTTTAGATGCGAGTGATAACTTCGACATCAGACCCTTGTATTGGCTTTCTCGTTGCTTAACATCCATATGCCCTTGGAGGAGAGAGAATTGGAGAAGAATGAAAAAGTGTGGTAAGAGAAGATTCTGTTTGTCCTCCTTGTGCTCCATGTAAAAGGAGCACATCACTTGTCAATGGAGGAAATATCTCCCTCTCATCTTGAAAGCCTCCCATTTCCACGTCGTAAAGCTGTGGACTTCCTCCTCACAGGCACAGCCGACAGGTACACGATCCTGATAAGCCTTGTTAACTCGTCCTGATCTTAGCCATGCTGAAAACCACCTCATCACCATTAAACCCAGAATGCGATCTGAACCCCAGCCCACCACTTAGCAGCATAGGATCTAAGAGAACTGAGGACTTGGGAGTCCACATGCTACAGTACAGGCCAGGACTCAACAAATGAGTTATATAGATGTTAGAATTTAGAGCACTGTCAGTCTGGCGTTTTAGCCTGAATCCCTCTGCTGTGACCTTTGACCCAAAGCTAACAAGCTCCGAGGGTCAATGCGATTCAGACAGGAAGCATTTGTTCCATAATCTCAGTTGAGGTATTACTGAAGTTATGTGCCTTCCCAAAAAAGGGACAGCTAAGTCTCTCAAAGAGGAACTCGGAGCATCAACTTGTAACTCTGTGGACTGGCAAAACACCCTCTTCCCCTTTCTTCCCTCCATCTCCACCGCCCACTTTCCCCACATATTGTTGTGATATTGGCGCACATTTCACAACAAATCCATGTGTGCACCTAAGGCTATTGGACTGGCTGCCCACAAATATGTTTTGCATTTACTGATCAAACTGAGGTGAATGTTTTGCTTTGGAGCTGACCAACGCTGGGGAAAAGCACAATGTTCTGCTACCACCATCTATAAACAGCACTTTATTGTGTTGAGTTGTGTTTTTGGTTAGGTTTTTGTTTTGAAAAAAACCTGGTACCTACATTAGGGGGCAGGCTTACTGGAAGTGGGGGCAGAGAGGACTCAATGTGCTTTTCTCCTGTCCTCCCCTCTATCCCTCTTTCCTTCTCTCCCTCTTTTTCTATACGCTTTGGGCCCAGGGAGCACAGCTCCCCTTTGATATAGTGCTGCTTTATGGTCCCAGCCAAAGGCCCTGTGGGTTCAAGCGGGTCAATATTTATTGTTTCAGTCCGAGGGACTTATTGAAATTCATGTTCGTATATTTTACTATAACGTATGTCGAAATATTTGAAGCAATGCACCAATAGCCTTTGGCTACACTTTGGAGTCCCCACCTCCCCATGCACACAGAGAGAGAATAGGACAGTCTGCACCTAGTATGTCTGTTATGCAGGAAGATAGCCCAAATACTGGAGAGGGAGGGGGACTGTCACTTCAATGCTAGACCAAACTAGAAACAGCTGGAGAGGTAAAGCGAGTAACTGAGATATCTCAAATACATTGAAAACATAATTTACAGTACATTCTATTATTTATCAGTTGTATGTATTTAAGCAGTGTTAGATTCTGTATATGTTGGTTCTATTTTCCATTAGACGTACAGTTTAAAATTGTGAGTGATCAGAAGTTGATGATCATTCAGGCCTGTAGAGACCTCTAGATGGCACACCAATGCAGGGGCAGGATTTCTATTAGACGACATTATCTAACGAGATAGCCGCTCTGCCTGAGGCTGATTCATAATGGGATAGTAGGATTGACACGGCAGGGCTCAGCATTCCCATAGGGCCTACTATTTGTGAAACTTAGTCAAACCTTTTGACTGCTGAGGGGTGAGACATTTAAGTAGCATAAAACAGATATTGTAAAGACATTATAAAGAGGTCACTTTAAATCACTTAATGTGGATATAAAGAGGTCACTTTAAATCACTTAATGTGGACAAAAAGCTTCTAAAATAATGACTAGTACTTGTAATTATTATAGTAGTACTTGTAATCATTGTGTAGTATGGGGGCCCCGAAAAAAACATTAACAAAGGCTCCAGAAACACTAAAATGTGTCCTTTTAGAAACAACAAAGCTCTCAGTATAGTGATGCCAGTCTTTAGATGTTGTACACATGAAATTGTGTCATTCCGAACTTTATCCGCAACGTTAAAATTCCATTAAAAAATATATATATATTTCAACCTTTATTTAACTAGGCAAGTTAATTAAGAGCAAATTCTTATTTACATTGACAGCCTAGGAACAGTGGGTTAACTGCCTTGTTCAGGGGCAGAACAACAGATGTTTACCTTGTCAGCTCGGGGATTTGATCTAGCAACTTTTCAGTTACTGGCCCAAAGCTCTAACCACTAGGCTACCTGCCGCCCAACAGGTGATTTTGTTGCGACTTGAGCGAAACACTCTGTCCATTCTACAGGTAACTGCTAAAATAAAGGAAACACTTGAGTAAATGAGGGATACAAAGTATATTGAAAGCCTGGGGTGCTTCCACACAGGAAGTTCCAGACACTTGTAGAATCTATACCAAGGCGCATTGAAGCTGTTCTGGCAGCTCGTGGTGGCCCAACGCCCTATTAAGACACTTTCTGTTGGTGTTTCCTTTATTTTGGCAGTTACCTGTAGCAGCAGGCTACACAGAGAATGGAATTGCTGGATAGGGGAAACGGCTTGAGTCGCACAAAAGGGAATATAACATTGCGTATAAAGTTCAGAATGACACAAATCAAATCACATTTTATTTATCACGTACACATGGTTAGCAGATGTTAATGCGAGTGTAGCGAAATGCTTGTGCTTCTAGTTCCGACAATGCAGTAATATCTAACAAGTAATCTTAACAATTCCCCAACACACACAAATAATAATACACACAAATCTAAAGAGGTGAATGAGAATATGTACATGTAAGTATATGGATGAGCGATGGCCGAGCGGCATAGGCAAGGTGCAATAGATGGTATAAAATACAGTATATACATGTGATATGAGTAATGTAAGATATGTAGACATTATTAAAGTGGCATTATTTAGAGTGCATAGTATAAAGTGACTAGTGATCCATTTATTAAAGTGGCCAGTGATTGGGTCTCAATGTAGGCAGCAGCCTCTCTGAGTTAGTGATTTCTGATTAGCAGTCTGATGGCCTTGAGATTGAAGCTGTTTTTCAGTCTCTCGGTCCCAGCTTTGATGCACCTGTACTGACCTCGACTTCTGGATGATAGCGGTGTGAACAGGCAGTGGCTCGGGTGGTTGATGACCTTGATGATCTTTTTGGCCTTCCTGTGACATCGGGTGCTGTAGGTGTCATGGAGGGCAGGTAGTTTGCCCCCGGTGATGCGTTATGCTGACCACCCTCTGGAGAGCCTTGCGATTGAGGGTGGTGCAGTTGCCATACCAGGCTGTGATACAGCCCAACAGGATGCCCGCGATTGTGCATCTGTAAAAATTTGTAAGGGTTTTGGGTGACAAGCCAAATTTCTCCAGCTTCCTAAAATGGTCCACTCACACACTGTCTGTGTAGGTGGACCATTTCAGTTTGTCTGTGATGTGTATGCCCAGGAACACCTTCTCCACTGCTGTCCCTTCGATGTGGATATGGGGGTGCTCCCTCTGCTGTTTCCTGAAGTCCACGATCATATCCTTTGTTTTGTTGACGTTGAGTGAGAGGTTGTTTTTCTGACACCACACTCTGAGTGCCCTCACCTCCTCCCTGTAGGCTGTCTCGTCGTTGTTGGTAATCAAGCCCACTACTGTTGTGTCGTCTGCAAACTTAATGATTGAGTTGGAGGCGTGCATGGCCACACAGTCGTGGGTGAACAGGGAGTACAGGAGGGGGCTGAGCACGCACCCTTGTGGTGCACCAGTGTTGAGGGTCAGCGAAGTGGAGATGTTGTTTCCTACCTTAACCACCTGGGGGCGGCCCGTCAGAAAGTCCAGGACCCAATTGCACAGGGCGGGGTTGAGACCCAGGGCCTCCAGATTGATGATTGGCTTGGAGGGTATTATGGTGTTGAATGCTGAGCTGTAGTCAATGAACAGCATTCTTACATAGGTATTCCTTTTGTCCAAATGGGTTAGGGCTGTGTGATGGCGATTGCGTCGTTTATAGACCTGTTGGGGTGGTATGCAAACTGAAGTGGGTCTAGGGTGGCCGGTAAGGTGGAGGTGATAGTCTCTCAAAGCACTTCACGATGACAGAAGTGAGTGCTACGGGTAGTCATTTAGTCATTATTTCAGTTATCTTTGCCTTCTTGGGTACAGGAACAATGGTAGCCATCTTGATGCATGTGGGGACAACAGACTGGGACAATTTCATGTGTACAACATCTAAAGACCTGCATCACTGTACTGAGAACTTTGCTGTTTCTAAAAGGACAGATTTGGATGTTTTTGGAGCCTTTGTTAATGTTTTACTATACAACAAGGATGAGGAAGTTATTTGCTGTTTTGGGTAAGTTTCTAAAAAACGTGAAATCACAAAAAAGATGTCTGGACCCATGCATTTTTATAACAATTTGAGATTTGGTTGTAAAAAAGAAAAATGGCTGCTTTAATTCCTTTGTTTTGGATGACCCTTAGAAAATATGTGAATATACGTATAGACAATTCATGTATTTACCTTTCACTTGTCATAGTTCAACTAAAACATACAGTAACTGCCTAGCTACCTATTTCTCCTCTCTCCTCCATGTATCAATACTTCATTGCAGTACACCTTTCTCTGTCATTCTGGGTATTGAGAATCCCTGTGCTATTTCAAGGCAGGGGTCCTCAGTTACATTCAGCCGTGGGCCAATTTATCCTTGAGCGGATGGTCGAGGGACCCGGAACGTAGTTATAAATCATTTGTACACTGCAAACCTTGATTAAATTGGGATACGATTTCCATATGCCTCTCTATTTACAGTATGCGTGGGAATACTTGGGAACAGATTTCCTAAATTAAATTCACTTTGAGCTCATTTACTGGTGATTTGACAGTCTTTTATGTCATGAATGAAAATGATATATACACTACATGGCCAAAAGTATGTGGTCACCTGTTCATCCATCATCTCATTCCAAAATGATGGGTATTAATATGGAGTTGGTCTCCCCTTTGCTGCTATAACAGCCTCCACTATTCTGGGAAAGCTTTCCACTAGATGTTGGAACATTGCCGCGGCGACCTCCTTTCATTAAGCCACAAGAGCATTACTGAGGTCAGGCGCTGATGTTGGGTGATTAGGCCTGGCTCGCAGTCGGCGTTCCAATTCATCCCAAAGGTGTTCGATGGGGTTGAGGTCAGTGCTCTGTGCAGGCCAGCCAAGTTCTTCCACACCAATCTCGACAAACCATTTCTGTATAGACCTTGCTTTGTGCACAGGGGCATTGGTATGCTGAAACAGGAAAGGTTTCTACCCCAAACTGGAAGCACAGAACCTTTTAGAATGTCATTGTATGCTGCAGCGTTAAGATTTCCCTTCACTGGAACTGAGGGGCCTAGCCTGAACCATGAAAAACTTTTCAGTTGGCACTGTTCATTCAGGCATGTAGCGTTCTTCTGGCATCCGCCAAACCCAGAGTCGTCCATCGGACTGCCAGATGGTGAAGCGTGATTCATCATTCCAGAGAATGCGTTTCCAGTGCTACAGAGTCCAATGGCGGCGAGCTTTACACCACTCCAGCCGACTCTTGGCATTGCGCATGGTGATCTTAGGCTTGTGTGTGGCTACTCGGCCATGAAAATCCATTTCATGAAGCACTCGAGGAACAGTTATTGTGCTGACGTTGCTTCCAGAGGCAGTTTGGAACTCAGTGGTGAGTGTTGCAACCGAGGACAGATGATTTTTACGCGTTTCAGCACTCGGCTGTCCCATTCTGTGAGCTTGTGTGGCCTACCACTTTGCGGCTGAGCCATTGTTGCTCCTAGATGTTTCCACTTCACAACAACACTTACAGTTGACCCAGGCAAGGCAGAACATTTGACGAACTGCCACATTGAAAGTCACTGACCTCTTCTACTGCCAATGTTTGTCTATGGAGATTGCATGGCTGTGTGCTCAATTTTATACACCTGTCAGCAACAGGTGTGGCGGAAATAGCCGAATCCACTCATTTGAAGGGGTGTCCACATACTTTTGTATATATAGAACACAGGAAATCACATTTTTGAGGCTACTGGGCCTTTAAGACTGCTTGGTCAACAGTAATCATTCTGGGTCCCTACGGTCATTTGTCACTGTGCAAGTGTGACAAAAACTTTACTCACTCAACTCAACATGGAGGATGTGTATCATCTCCTAATAAACATTAGATTGACCAAAATCATAAAACTTATGCAGTGAGCATTCCTATCATGAAAACTAGACATGCTTCATTATTATTAAATTAGCCTTTGTCCATAAATTAGGGTGTTTCTGTAAGTGTAAGTGGGTATGAGTGGGCTCACACGTGTGTGCTTGCAACTGATTGACCTCTCTCTGTATGGTCATGTGTGTATATGTGTGCATGTGTGTGCGACAGCTAGAGAGGGAGCAAGAAAGAGAGAGAACAAGCAAGCATCAATGAGACATCTGAGAGAAAGAGTTACCTTGCCCACAGATAGAGAGTGAGAGAGAGAGAGTAACTATGTGTGTGGCACACACACAGACAGAGAGAAAAAAAGCCTGTCTTGGCCCCCTGCCTACTCTCCAATCTGCTGATGGTGAAGCTCGTGATGAGGAGACAACCGCGTCCATTTTTAGCGATGAGGTCATCTTTAATTAACAAAACAAAGAGAGTCAGCTGTGTCAGTCCAATCTGTTATCTGCACTCATCCTCAAGGACACTGTTTATCTCCTTTTAATTGAATCTCTTTGAATGGTGGCTTATCTCCACGGAGCAGCGCATTCCATTTGAAGCAAATAATGAAGTTGTTGCGTAAACAGGGGGGGGGGGGGGACTGGAAGGGATATGGCTGACCCCATGAGAGAAGAGAGGGATGGCGGGATAAGCTGCCAGGAGTGATGGAGGGATGAAACTATCAAATGATGGAGGGATAAAAATATAAAATGGCTCGTCTCGCAGTCTGACAGTGCCGTGTGCGATGACATCATCGGTGGCGGGTGACTTCTAGCGCCATCCTCTCCTGTACTGTCCCCCCTCTACCTCCTCCATCCTCCTCTCCTTCTCTTCTCTCCTCTCATCTACTCTGTTCTTCTATCCTCTACTCTCTCATCTCCCCTCTTCTCCCCTCCATCTGCATCTTCTTATACCTCCTCTCTTCTTCCTCGCTTCCCTTCCCCTCATCCTCTCCTCTGCCAGCTGCACCGTTAAATCATGTGTCAAATGGCGTGATGAGACAAAAATAGACTCCCAGGTTTTTAATTAGGAATGTGTGTGTGTGAGTGAGAGAGAGAGAGAGAGAGAGCGAGAGAGAAGAGAGAGAGAGAGAGCGTGAAAGGAGAGAGTGCTACGCTGTCTAATGAGCGCATTCACAGGAACGTGTCAGCGTGTCACCTTAACCTGGGTGTGATTTCAGGACAGGCAGCCAGCGAGGAGAGAGAGAGCCACGCTGAGTCTGGAAGTGGAACAATGAAGACTTAGGGCAGGGTTCCCCAATAGGCGGCCTGCTGGCCAAATTTGACCCTCGTGGGATTTTATTTGGCCCCAGCTATTTTTGCTTGCAAATATAATGCAAATGTTTTTATACGCATTACATTGCCAAAAGTATGTGGAACACCCCTTCAAATTAGTGCATTTGGCTATTTCAGCCACAGCCGTTGCTGACAGGTGTACAAAATCGAGCACACAGCCATGTAATCACCATAGACAAACATTGGCAGTAGAATGGCCCGCATTGAAGAGCTCAGTGACTTTCAACATGGCACCGTCATAGGATATAACATTTCCAACAAGTCAGTTCGTAAAATTTCTGACGTGCTAGAGCTCACAGAACGGGACTGCCGAGTGTCCTTGGTTGCAACACTCACTAATCTTATTGCTACAGCATACAATGACATTCTAGATGATGCTGTGCTTCCAACTTTGTGGAAACAGTTTGGGGAAGGCCCTTTCCTGTTTCAGCATGACAATGACCCTATACACAAAGCGAAATCCATACAGAAATGGTTTGTGAGATCGGTATGGAAGAACTTGACTGGCCTGCACAGAGCCCTGACCTCAACCCCATTGAACACCTTTGGGATGAATTGATATACAGACTGCGAGCCAGGCCTAATCACCCGACATCAGTTGCCGACCTCAGAAATTCTCGTGTGTCTGAATGGAAGCAAGTCCCCCCAGCCATGTTCCAACATCTAGTGGAAAGCCTTCCCAGCAAAGGGGGGACCAACTCCATATTATTGCCCATAATTTTGGAATGAGATGTTCGACGAGCACGTGTCCACATACTTCTGGCCATGTAGTGTATATATTATGTGCACATGGTGATAGCGCTAAACTGCACTACTAAAGCAAGGGCTTACATAAGTAATTAATTATTTAAAGGTCCAGTGCAGTCAAAAGTGTGTTTTTCATGTGTTTTATATACATTTCCACATACAGTATATACATTTTGTGTGTTTTTGTTTGTTTATCTGCGTTGTTTGTAACTTTTTTTAAACTCATGTTGTACATAATGTTTCCACTTCCGTCTCTTATGACCGAAAATAACTTCTAGACATCAGGACTGCGATTACGCACCACGGACTAGCAGAATCCTTTTTCTTCTTTCACGACTCTGACGAGCCCGAGGCGGAGGATATACGGCTCCTTCGGGAGCAGGCCCCGACCCCCGTGATCTGCATGAAGAGGAGGTGGAGAAAGAGAGGCCGGAGAGCAGGCTGCCTTCTGAGAATTCGAAGGCGATCGAATAAAACCCCACTTCCCTCAATTCTGCTAGCAAACATGCACTCTTTGGACAATAAAATCAACAAGTTACGGGGAAGATTAAACTACCAACCGGACATTAAAAACTGTAACATCTTATGCTTCACGGATTCGTGGCTGAATGACGACAATATCAACATACAGCTTGCTGGTTATACGATGTACTGGCAGGATAGAACAGCGGTGTCTGGTGAGAGAAGGGGCGGCGGACTATGTATTTTTGTAAATAACAGCTGGTGCACTGTATCTAAGGAAGTCTCGAGCTATTGCTAGCATGAGGTTGAGTATATCATGATAAGCTGTAGACCACACTACCTACTGAGAGAGTTCTCATCTGTATTCTTTGTAGCTGTTTTCATACCACCTCAGTCAGAGGTTGGCACTAACATAGCATTGAATGAGCTGTATTCCGCCATAAGCAAACAAAAAACGCTCACCCAGATGCAGCGCTCCTAGTAGCCGGGGACTTGAATGCAGGGAAACTTACATCAGTTTTACCAAATTTCTGTCAGCATGTTAAATGTGCAACCAGAGGGAAAAGAACTCTGGACCACCTATACTCCACACACAGAGACGCATACAAATCTCTCCCCCCCCCCCCCCCCTCCATTTGGCAAATCTGACTATAAGTCCATCCTCCTGATTACTGCTTACAAGCAAAAATTAAAGCAGGAAGCACCAGTGACTAGATCAATAAAAAAAGTGGTCAGATGAAGCAGATGCTAAGCTACAGGACTGTTTTGCTAGCACAGACTGGAATATGTTCCGACATTCCTCCAATGGCCTTGAGGATTACATCACATCTGTCATTGGCTTCATCAATAAGTGCATCGATGGCGTCGTCCCCACAGTGACCGTACGTACAAACCCCAACCAGAAGCTATGGATTACAGGCAGCATCCGCACTGAGCTAAAGGATCACTTCCGGCGCCGAAAAGAGATGGCCGCCTCGCTTCGCGTTCCTTGGAAAATATGCAGTATTTTGTTTTTTTATGTGTTATTTCTTACATCGGTACCCCAGGTAATCTTAGGTTTCATTACATACAGTCGGGAGGAACTACTGAATATACGATTAACGTCAACTCATCATCGTTCCTACCAGGAATATGACTTTCCCGAAACGGATCCAGTGTTTTGCCTTCCACCCAATACAATGGATCTGATCCCAGCCGGCGACCCTGTGCGACGCCGAAAAAGGGGCAAACGAGGCGGTCTCGTGGTCAGGCTTCGGAGACGGGCACATCGCGCTCCACTCCCTAGCATACTACTCGCCAATGTCCAGTCTCTTGACAATAAGGTTGATGAAATCCGAGCACGGGTAGCATTCCAGAGAGACATCAGGGATTGCAACGTGCTCTGCTTCACGGAAACATGGCTAACTCAAGGGACGCTAACGGAGTCGGTGCAGCCAGCTGGTTTCTTCATGCATCGCGCCGACAGAAACAAACATCTTTCCGGTAAGAAGAGGGGCGGGGGGGTATGCCTTATGATTAACGAGAAGTGGTGTGATCATCATAACAACACACAGGAACTCAAGTCATTCTGTTCACCTGATCTAGAACTCCTCACAATCAAATGTCGACCGCATTATCTACCAAGGGAATTCTCTTCAATCATAATCACAGCCGTATATATTCCCCCCCAAGCAGACACATCGATGGCCCTGAACGAACTTTATCTGACTCTTTGTAAACTGGAAACCACACACCCTGAGGCTGCATTCATCGTAGCTGGGGATTTTAACAAGGCTAATCTAAAAACAAAACTCCCTAAATTCTATCAGCATATCGATTGTGCTACCAGGGCTGGGAAAACCCTAGATCATTGTTATACTAATTTCCGCGACGCATATAAGGCCCTCCCCCGCCCCCCTTTCGGAAAAGCTGACCACGACTCCATTTTGTTGATTCCAGCCTACAAACAGAAACTCAAACAACAAGCTCCCGCGCTCAGGTCTGTTCAACGCTGGTCCGACCAATCTGAATCCACGCTTCAAGACTGCTTCGATCACGCGGATTGGAATATGTTCCGCATCGCGTCCAACAACAATATTGACGAATATGCTGATTCGGTGAGCGAGTTCATTAGGAAGTGCATTGACGATGTCGTACCCACAGCAACGATTAAAACATTCCCAAACCAGAAACCGTGGATTGACGGCAGCATTCGCGTGAAACTGAAAGCGCGAACCACTGCTTTTAACCAGGGCAAGGTGACCGGAAGCATGACCGAATACAAACAGTGTAGCTATTCTCTCCGCAAGGCAATCAAACAGGCTAAGTCCCAGTACAGAGACAAAATCGAGTCGCAATTCAACAGCTCAGACACAAGAGGTATGTGGCAGGGTCTACAGTCAATCACGGATTACAAAAAGAAAACCAGCCCCGTCGCGGACCAGGATGTCTTGCTCCCAGACAGGCTAAACAACTTTTTTGCCCGCTTTGAGGACAATACAGTGCCACTGACACGGCCCCCTACCAAAACCTGCGGGCTCTCCTTCACTGCAGCCGAGGTGAGTAAAACATTTAAACGTGTTAACCCTCGCAAGGCTGCAGGCCCAGACGGCATTCCCAGCCGCGTCCTCAGAGCATGCGCAGACCAGCTGGCTGGTGTGTTTACGGACATATTCAATCAATCCTTATCCCAGTCTGCTGTTCCCACATGCTTCAAGAGGGCCACCATTGTTCCTGTTCCCAAGAAAGCTAAGGTAACTGAGCTAAACGACTACCGCCCCGTAGCACTCACTTCCGTCATCATGAAGTGCTTTGAGAGACTAGTCAAGGACCATATCACCTCCACCCTACCGGACACCCTAGACCCACTCCAATTTGCTTACCGACCCAATAGGTCCACAGACGACGCAATCGCAACCACACTGCACACTGCCCTAACCCATCTGGACAAGAGGAATACCCATGTGAGAATGCTGTTCATCGATTACAGCTCAGCATTTAACACCATAGTACCCTCCAAACTCGTCATCAAGCTCGAGACCCTGGGTCTCGACCCCGCCCTGTGCAACTGGGTCCTGGACTTCCTGACGGGCCGCCCCCAGGTGGTGAGGGTAGGTAACAACATCTCCACCCCGCTGATCCTCAACACTGGGGCCCCACAAGGGTGCGTTCTGAGCCCTCTCCTGTACTCCCTGTTCACCCACGACTGCGTGGCCATGCACGCCTCCAACTCAATCATCAAGTTTGCGGATGACACTACAGTGGTAGGCTTGATTACCAACAACGACGAGACGGCCTACAGGGAGGAGGTGAGGGCCCTCGGAGTGTGGTGTCAGGAAAATAACCTCACACTCAACGTCAACAAAACAAAGGAGATGATTGTGGACTTCAGGAAACAGCAGAGGGAGCACCCCCCTATCCACATCGACGGGTCAGTAGTGGAGAAGGTGGAAAGTTTTAAGTTCCTCGGTGTACACATCACGGACAAACTGAATTGGTCCACCCACACAGACAGCGTTGTGAAGAAGGCGCAGCAGCGCCTCTTCAACCTCAGGAGGCTGAAGAAATTCGGCTTGTCACATAAAGCACTCACAAACTTCTACAGATGCACAATCGAGAGCATCCTGTCGGGCTGTATCACCGCCTGGTACGGCAACTGCTCCGCCCACAACCGTAAGGCTCTCCAGAGGGTAGTGAGGTCTGCAGAACGCATCACCAGGGGCAAACTACCTGCCCTCCAGGACACCTACACCACCCGATGTCACAGGAAGGCCATAAAGATCATCAAGGACAACAACCACCCAAGCCACTGCCTGTTCACCCCGCTATCATCCAGAAGGCGAGGTCAGTACAGGTGCATCAAAGCAGGGACCGAGAGACTGAAAAACAGCTTCTATCTCAAGGCCATCAGACTGTTAAACAGCCACCACTAACATTTAGCGGCCGCTGCCAACATACTGACTCAACTCCAGCCACTTTAAAAATGGGAATTGATGGAAATTATGTAAAAATGTACCACTAGCCACTTTAAACAATGCCACTTAATATAATGTTTACATACCCTACATTACCCATCTCATATGTATATACTGTACTCTATATCATCTACTGCATCTTGCCATCTTTATGTAATACATGTACCACTAGCCACTTTAAACTATGCCACTTTATGTTTACATACCCTACAGTACTCATCTCATATGTATATACCGTACTCTATACCATCTACTGCATCTGCCATGCCGTTCTGTACCACCACTCATTCATATATCTTTATGTACATATTCTTTATCCCTTTACACTTGTGTGTGTGTGTAAGGTAGTAGTTGTGGAATTGTTAGGTTAGATTACTTGTTGGTTATTACTGCATTGTCGGAACTAGAAGCACAAGCATTTCGCTACACTCGCATTAACATCTGCTAACCATGTGTATGTGACTAATAAAATTTGATTTGATTTGATTTATAGCTGTCGCTTTCAAGGAGTGGGACTCTAACCCAGAAGCTTATAAGAAATCCCGCTGTGCCCTCCGATGAACCATCAAACAGGCAAAGCGTCAATACAGGACTAAGATCGAGTCGTACTACACCCCGGCTCTGACACTCATCGGATGTGGCAGGGCTTGCAAACCATTACACACTACAAAGGGAAGCACAGCCGAGAACTGCACAGTGACACGAGCCTACCAGACGAGCTATACTACTTCTGCGCTCGCATTGAGACAAATAACACTGAAACATGCATGAGAGCCCCTGCTGTACCGGAAGACTATGTGATCACGCTCTCCGCAGTCGATGTGAGTAAGACCTTTAGACAGGTCAACTTCACAAGGCCGCAGGGCCAGACGGATTACCAGGACGTGTACTGCGTGCATGCGCTGACCAACTAGCAAGTGTCTTCACTGACATTTTCAACCTCTCCCTGTCAAAGTCTGTAATACCAATATGTTTTAAGCAGACCACCATAGTCCCTGTGCCCAAGAACACTAATGTAACCTGCCTAAATGACTACCGACCTGTAGCACTCACGTCTGTAGCCATGAAGTGCTTTGAAAGGAGGGTCATGGCTCACATCAACATCATCATCCCAGAAACCCTAGACCCACTCCAATTTGCATACTGCCCCAACAGATCCACAGATGATGCAATCCCTATTGCACTCCACACTGCCCTTTCCCACCTGGACAGAAGGAAAACCTATGTGAGAATGCTATTCATTGACTACAGCTCAGCGTTCAACACCATAGTGCCCTCAAAGCTCATCAATAAGCTAAGGACCCTGGGACTAAACACCTCCCTACAACTGTATCCTGGACTTCCTGACGGGCCGCCCCCAGGTGGTAAGGGTAACAACACATCCGCTACGCTGATCCTCAACACAGGGGCCCCTCAGGGGTGCGTGCTCAGCTCCCTCCTGTTCTCCCTGTTCACTCATGACTGCACGGCCAGGCACGACTCCAACACCATCATTACATTTGCCGATGACACAGCGTGGTAGGCCTGATCACAAACAACAACCATGTGGTGCCAGGACAACAACCTCTCCCTCAACGTGATCAAGACAAAGGAGATGATTGTAGACTACAGGAAAAAGAGGCCCGAGCACACCCCCATTCTCATTGACGGGGCTGCAGTGGAGCAGGTTGAGAGCTTCAAGTTCCTTGGTGTCCACATCACCAACAAACTGACATGGTCCAAGCACACCAAGACAGTCGTGAAGCGGGCACGACAAAACCTATTCCCCCTCAGGAGACTGAAGATTTGGCATGGGTCCTCAGATCCTCAAAAGGTTCTACAGCTGCACTATCGAGATCATCCTGATGGGTTGCATCACTGCCTGGTATGGCAGCTGCTCGGCCTCCGACCGCAAGGCACTACAGAGGGTAGTTCGAATGGCCCAGTATATCACTGGGCCAAGCTTCCTGCCATCCAGGACCTCTATACCAGGCGGTGTCAGAGGAAGGCCCTAAAAATTGTCAAAGACTCCAGCCACCCTAGTCATAGACTGTTCTCTCTGCTACCGCATGGCAAGCGGTACCGGAGCGCCAAGTCTAGGTCCAAGAGGCTTTAACTTCTTATGGCTAGACAACATTCCGCTGAAAAGGCAGCGCGCAAAATTAAAAAATATTTTTGGGAAATATGTAACTTTCATACATTCACAAGTGCAATACACCAAATTAAAGCTTAACTTCTTGTTAATCTACCCATCGTGTCCGATTTTCAAAAATACTTTACAGCGAAAGCACATCATATGATTATGTTAGGTCAGAGCCTAGTCACAAAAACACACACAGCCATTTTCCAGCCAAAGAGAGGAGTCACAAAATAAAATGAATCACTATCGTTTGATGATCTTCATCAGATGACACTCATAGGACTTCATGTTACACAATACATGTATGTTTTGTTCGATAAAGTTCATATTTATATCCAAAAATCTCAGTTTACATTGGCGCTTTATGGTCAGTAATGTGGTGCCTCGAAAATATCCGGCAAATTTTCAGAGAGCACACATCAATTTACAGAAATACTCATAATAAACTTTGATAAAAGATACAAGTATTATGCACATAATTATAGATATACTTCTCCTTAATGCAACCACTGTGTCAGATTTGAAAAAGCTTTACGGAAAAAGCAAACCATGCAATAATCTGAGTACGGCAGACAAAAACAAGCAATGCAGATACCTGCCATATTGTGGAGTCAACAGAAGTCAGAAATAGCGTTATAAATATTCACTTACCTTTGATGATCTTCATCAGAATGCACTCCCAGGAATCCCAGTTCCACAAATGTTTGATTTGTTCGATAAAGTCCATCATTTATGTCCAAATACCTCCTTTTGTTAGCGCGTTCAGTTCACAATCCAAACTCACGAGGCGCGGGCAAGTCCAGGTGAAAGTTCAGACTAAAAGTTCAAAAGGCTATATTACAGTTCGTAGAAACATGTCAAACGATGTATAGAATCAATCTTTAGGATGTTTTTAACATAAATCTTCAATAATGTTCCAACCGGAGAATTCCTTTGTCTTTAGAATTGCAATGGAACGCAGGTCGCTCTCACGTGAGCACGCGTGATCAGCTCATGCAACTCTGGTAGACCCCTGACTCAATCATCTCTCCTTCCCCCCTCCTTCACAGTATAAGCATCAAACAAGGTTCTAAAGACTGTTGACATCTAGTGGAAGCCTTAGGAAGTGCAATATGAACCAACAGACACTGTATATTCGATAGGCAATGAGTTGAAAAACTACAAACCTCAGATTTCCCACTTCCTGGTTGGATTTTTCTCAGGTTTTCACCTGCCATATGAGTTCTGTTATACTCACAGACATCATTCAAACAGTTTTAGAAACGTCAGAGTGTTTTCTATCCAATACTACTAATAATATGCATATATTAGCTTCTGGGCCAGAGTAGCAGGAAGTATACTCTGGGCACGCTTTTCATCCGAATGTGAAAATGCTCCCAAACAGGCTAAACAGCTTCTACCCCCAAGCCATAAGACTCCTGAACATCTAGTCAAATGGCTACCAAGACTATTTGTATTGCCCCCCTCCCCTCCACTGCCACTCTGTGCCCCGCATATTGACTCTGTACCGGCATCCCCCTGTATATATTGTTATTTTTTACTGCTGCTCTTTAATTACTTGTCACTTTTATCTCTTATTCTTGTCCGTATTTTTTTGAAACTGCACTGTTGGTAAGGGGCTCGTAAGTAAGCATTTCACTGTAAGGTTGTATTCGGCGCATGTGCCTAATAACATTTGATTTGATTTGAATAACACTGTGAAATTTAGAAAATTATGGCAATGCCCTTTTAGTGAAAGAGCTGTTTGAAAAGACCTGCCTGAAATGTCAGCCTGTTTTGGTGGGATGGAGATTTGGCCTGCCTGGAGACTTCACAGGCTTGTCAATTAGTTACAAGACCTTTCTGCCAATAACAGCTAGTTTTCAGTTTCCCCTTCTCCACTCAGACCACTCCCAGATAGTCCTCGCAAAATCCTTGCTTGAGAAGTTGTTATTTTATAAGAAGCTATTTTTTTGGTTCTGTTTGACCATTTTAATTGAAATAAATACAGTAAGGTACTTAATTGTTACCCATAAATATTTTGATATGGAAATAAAAATGGTTGCATTGTACCGATAATTATAAATTATAACATCGGGATCCATCGTTTTGCCATTTACAATGATGGTTAGCTGGGCTCTTTCTGCAGGAATGTAGGGAGCTAGTCTACAGCGACCATGACAGAGCTGGCTTTCTCTTGCTTTTCCTTTTAGCCTCTCCAGAGAGCTTTTAATCAATGAGTTAGTGTGGAAGGAAGGCAGCAGCGGCTCAAATCTCTGGGTTGCAGCCATAATGGTGATTGTGTCCTGGGTAATGAATTGAATAGACCCAGTGATGTCAGATTAGCAAATGGCCTTTTGAAATTCAGACCTATGGGTTCAGCCTATGTTGGAGCTCTCTCCCTCCTTTTCTCCATATTTCTCTCTCTCTATCCCTCCCTGTTTCTTTCCCCCGACTAGCCCACTCTT
Source organism: Salvelinus alpinus (assembly GCF_045679555.1). NCBI lineage: Eukaryota > Metazoa > Chordata > Actinopteri > Salmoniformes > Salmonidae > Salvelinus > Salvelinus alpinus. The sequence continues at coordinate 20,739,296 of NC_092109.1, read as the reverse complement.
GTTCAGCTCTTATTCGAAAGGTCATCCTGTAATTTTTTACTTTGTCAATGGGCATATTTAGCAATGAGAGAGAGAGACGAGGGAGAGAGGGAGAGAGAACTCTGAAATAAATTACATCTATGCAGCTCAAGGTTTAGGAATGATATTCCAGTCATTTTGATTTTTCTAATGGCCTTTTTGCTGTTATATTAACAACCATAAATACCCTTTAAAAACACACCATGAACTGTATAAAAACATCTTCAGTGAGAGTCATTGATTATATATTTTTTGTAACGGCAACATGTACCAATTCCTGTCTTTTCCAAAATCGTAAAGAGTAACAGATGAATGTATGCTGTTTAGTTTAGCTTAGAATCTGGCCGACAGCACCTTATTTTTGTCAAAAACACAAGTATTGTTGCTACCTTTGCCATGTCTGCGTTACTCATGGTTGGATGAGAGAGGGAAAGGGGAAGTCTCCTAATCTTTTCTTCTTTTCAAGTGTTTTTTCATCCTTTCACTTTTAAGCTCCTTGTTTGTACTTTCTTTGCAGTGGTTTTTGGGGCCCACTTCAGGTTGTTTTTAGGGCTTCTGGTGGTTGTGGCTTGGCCCTGTACATGGGAAGTATTAGGTGGGTTGGAGCTTACGTCTTAGAGAACATTCTTTAAGGCCCCACACCAAGTGTTCCTTTTTTCAACCCCATATCTGTGAGGTCTCGTTTGTCTCCGACTTGACACGGTCTAACTGTTGAAACAACACTCATGCTAGGCAATTGCAGTGCTTCTGCAGTGTGTGTGTGTGTGTGTGTGTGTGTGTGTGTGTGTGTGTGTGTGTGTGTGTGTGTGTGTGTGTGTGTGTGTGACCATGTGTGACCATGTGACCATGTGTGCACAGGTGTGTGTGTGTGGGAATCTGTGTGCGTATATGCAGTGTATTTGCCAGCATGTTGCATGCCTGTTTTAGGGGGTATGCATTTTGTAATCAGACTAATTTAGCAGAGATTTCCTTTGTGTTTCTAACTAGATTAAGAAACACAAAAATGTCTCCTTTGTTTTCATTTTAGCCCTCCATCTCTCCTTGGTGTTTTGAGCGATTCCCATTACACACTGTTTCAACAATAAATACTGCATCCTCCTGCCAATGTGTTTCTCTCTCTCAGCAAGACACTCCAAAGATTTGTATTCACCTCCAAAGAGGGCTGCACTCTATCTCTTTCAGACATCTCCTCAGCGTGATTAGAAAAATATGGAGAATTATGTTCAACTTGACCTTTTTTGGAGTACCATTCATCCTACTGAGACCCGTTCCCATTTCCCAGGATTCCTGCCTCCTCTCACCTCCCTCCTTAAATATCATAAGTTGATCCCAAGTTGATCTCCCCCAATACCAAGTGTTTTATCCATTCTGTTTTTTTCCTCATTTTAGTATCACTTTGGCCACAAACAGTTGACTGTGTTGTGGCATTTCAATGTACTTTTTTTTCAGGACTGGGCAGAAGGCATAATTTTGTTGTGTCTTTACCGCCTTCTCCTCCTCATCTTTTCTCCTGTGGTCAGGTCTGTCTCTCCTTTTTTATGTCTTGTAAGTGAATGCTGACCATGCTGACCAGATGGGTGTCCTGTGGTGAAGGTTTGACTGCTCCAGAGGTAGCTGGTTATTTAGTGGTCCCACATTGGAGGTCCATGCAAAGAGCCCATTCTTCTGCAAGGCAGGTTAGATGAGGGAACAATGCTAGGACAGTATCTCTCTTGCAGGGTCTGCTACGGTCTAGCTCTGCTCAACTAGTTTGACAAAGACAAATGCCATTGGGGTAAATGTATCATAGGTTTCGATAGGCAATCATTTTGCTTGTACAGTTTTGCAGTATGCCAGATTAAAGCATTACAATCAATTTTATAAAACAAGACTCACAGAAAGGGGAATATAACGTTGTAATATGAATGTTAAGCTAATAAAATGGTATCAAAATCAGTCTTGCATTGAAATGTGTACTCTCTATGTAACATGGTACATAGTATATGGAATCCATTATAACAAAAAGTGGTGAGGTCACCCCAGAAACTCATTGATCAGGGTGAACTGGAGGAGAGATGCATGTGAGGGCGCCCTGACATGTCAGAACACTCTCGCATGTTTCTCTCTCGCTCTCTCTCTCTCTCCATTTCTCTTTCTCCCTCCCTCTTCTCTCCTCAGCCCTCACTCTCTCTGGACCTTATCGCTGGATTACTCAAGACAGCCTGTGCCAAGGTTTTTGAGTGGGAGGAGGGCAGTCCAGGTCCTAGTTCTGTGGTCAGTCACTGTGGCCCCTGCATGGGCTGTGGGGGTCCCTGGTGGCCTCCAGTCAGTGGGAGAGGTTAGGAGTGCTTGGCTCTCTGCCCCAGGCTGAGAGCCCTGGAGGGGCTGTTCGCTGTGCGATGGCTGACCAAGCCTCACTGCACATAAATCAAACAGGCCATGCTAGGCTCTCTCTGCTAAACTGTATTAGGCTGCTCTAGTCTTTATTACCTGGGGCTTACTCAGGAGAGGAGAGGAGAGGAGAGGAGAGGAGAGGAGATGAGAGGAGAGGAGAGGATAGGAGAGGAGAGGAGGTTGTGATAATGCTTACCGCAGATGCATTCACTGTAAACTGTTTCAAATTCTTTATCTCTGTTTCTCACTGTCTTCAATCCCTCTCTCCATCTACTCTCTCTCACTCCAGTTTCTAACCTTTATCATGTCTCTCTTTTATCCCTCTCTTTCTCTCATTTGTAATGGGCCCAGAAGGCCAGTACTGTATACTGTACAGACCCAAACCAACATCTTTACCTGCTGTCTTGTATATGTCCGACCACCACCATGGGACAGACAGGGCTGCAGGAGGGTTTTGTAGATGCCAGTCCATATAGCTTAGTTTGGGTCAACTTTCAGTTAATATCATTGCAGGGCGTTCGTTCCCACTCGGGTTAACTGCAGTGTACTAGCTACTCGAAATAACGTCATTGCAATCCACGTAGATCTTCAAAGGATCTCTTGCACTATGCTGGTCTTTACTGACAGTTTTCTGTGAAAGGCCACAACGTTCTGAAGGGATGGGCTAAATCCTTTGGTACACAGGGCATATTTCCAGGCCACCATGTGATGACGGGAGTGTATTTCTTCTTGTGGTCTCTAATGAATGTGAAATCGTTGGGCGTCCCTGAGCCCCCGCATTGATCTTAAGTGAAATGAAAACCAACACGTTGTCTGAAAGCATTTAAACCGGCAGAGAACCAACGTAGGGTTAACTTGCCAGTACAGATGAAAGAGGGAGCCTCTTGGACACTGGGGAAAAGTGTCTGTGGCTGCATCAGCATAAGTGAATGGAAACTCTCTGAATGATTAGTATACTAAACAGTAAAGTCAGGGAAATCGAGAGGGTGAGGGGTTTGCCTCTTCATCAACAACAAATGGTGTACTGACTCAAGCGCAGTGGTAGTCTCGACCCATTGTTCATCCGTTTTGGAATACCTGATGGTGAAATGCCAACCTTTTACCTCCCGAGGGAGTTTTCAGCTGTTATCTTGACTGTTGTATACGTTCTACCTCAGGACAAGAAATATAACAAGCTGGCACTTAACCAACTGTACGAGGCTAGAATCAACCAGGACTGCTTTGCTAGGGATGATTGGTATATGTTCCAAGACTCCGCCGATAACATTGATGAGCTAGATACCTCCGTCACCGGCTTCATAAGGAAATGCATTGGCGACGTTGTACCCACAGTGAAGGTTTGCCGCTTCCCCAATCAAAATCCCTGGATTAACACAGAGTTTGGCGCTAAGCTAAAGGACAGGACTATTGCAGACAACCCAGAGGCTACGGTTGAGGACAGGCACCAGCACCAAAAGTCCCACTACGACCTCTGTAGAGTCATCAAACGAGCAAAAAGACAATATAGGAATAAGGTAGAATCATACTACATAGGCTCCGACGCCTGCAGCATGTGGATGGGGCTGTAGTCCATTACGGATTACGAAGGAAGACCCAGCCGTGAGCCGCCCAATGATGCTTCTCTTCCAGACGAACTCAATGCATTTTATGCACGCTTTGATAATAACACCACCGTACCGTGCGTGAGGACCCCCACCGACTCAACAGATCCATAGATAACGCAATCTTAATTGCACTCCACACTGCCCTCACCCACCTACAGTGGCAAGAAAAATAATGTGAACCCTTTGGAAATACCTGGATTTCTGCATAAATTGGTCATATAATTTGATCTGATCTTCATCCAGGTCACAACAATAGACAAACCCAGTCTGCTTAAACTAATAACACACAAACAATTATACGTTTTCATGTCTTTATTGAACACACTGTGTAAACATTCACAGTGCAGGGTGGAAAAAGTATGGGAACCCTTGGATTTAATAACTGGTTGACCCTCCTTTGGCAGCAATAATCTCAACCAAATGTTTTCTGTAGTCAGGAGTAATTTTGGACCATTCCTCTTTACAAAACTGTTTCAGTTCAACAATATTCTTGGGTTATCTGGTGTGAACTGCTCTCTTGAGGTCATGCCACAGCATCTCAATCGGGTTGAGGTCAGGACTCTGACTGGGCCACTCCAGAAAGTGTATTTTCTTCTGTTGAAGCTATTCTGTTGTTGATTTACTTCTGTGTTTTAGATCGTTGTCCTGTTGCATCACCCAACTTCTGTTGAGCTTCAGTTGGCGGACAGATAGCCTAACATTCTCCTGCAAAATTGAACAGGTGGCGTGAAAGGATGCCACCCGAAAATCGTTAGACTCCAGCCACCCAAGCCATATACTGTTCTCTCTGCCATGTAGTCATGGCTCTATGTAGTACTATGCGCTTCACATAGTATGTTCTGGACTTGAGGATTTTGAAGAGTCCTCTGGTGGCATGTCTTGTGGGGTATGCATGGGTGTTTCCGAGCGCTGTGCTTGTAGTTCAAACAGACAGCTCGGTATATTCAGCTTGTCAACACTTCTTACAAAAACAAGTAGTGATGAAGTCAGTTTCTCTTCTACTTTGTGCCATGAGAGATTGACATGCATATCATTAATGTTAGCTCCCCTTGTACTTTTAAGGGCCAACCTTAGGGTGTCTTAGAGATAGGGACAGACATGAGGGAGAGACATCTGGGCCAAGCCCCAGAAATGCTGTCTGTCTGTTTAATCAGACAGACACATTACAAAACTTTTACACACTTAGGAGGACGCTACTCAAGCAAATCCTGCATCCCGGTTCTCCGGTTAGGGTGAAACATTTATCTTATACTGCAAGAACATGTTTTAGCGCATAATAAAGGCGTTTTGCAATGTGACACCAATAGGAAATGTGTGTTAACTCCAACATGCGCTCACCTAAAATGATAAACACAATTTAAGAGAATTCTTAAGTTACCGAAAATGTGAAGTTCAAGAGAATTTCCAGAGCTGTTTAAAACACACATGACTGAACAAGCATCGACTCCCTATTTGTCTTTATAGTCACAGTACTTCTCTAGTTTGGACTCCCCTCTCCTCCGCTTTGGCAAGAAAAAGTTAATGAGTGAACCCAACGACCCCAGGGCGCACACACCACACCGACCGAGGAGGCACACACAGCGAGCTAATAGCTAGAGCAATTATATTCTGCCTGCATTGAACAGTGTAATTGAAATGATGTCAGGCAGGCTCCGCTCTCTGAAGAGGAGGTCTGGCCTTCCAACACAAAGCAGCAGGCTACCATGCACCACACCCTCACCCACATACAGTAGGGACAAATAAGATCAAATTGGTGGGGTAGGTGGGGGAGTCAGGAAGTGGGGGGAACTGAAATGTTTCCAGTCTCCCGGTCCGTACTCCTCCGTTCTCCCTCACGTTCCCCAGCGATGACTTGTTCCTCTCTCTGCTTACTTTAAGGAGAAGTCACATGTCATTTGTCATGAGGTTTTAATCACCATGTAAACTGGAGATCACGCAATATGGTTTATCCCGTAATAGAGTTTTGGGGGGCCTAAACTTTGCTAGCTGTGCCTGGTTTCGCCTTGGTATTGACAGCCAGGTTGACAGGGAGCAGACCAGAGCCCATCTGGAGGCCACAAAATCCCAGAGCTAGGTTTGGGCGGTATCCAGATTGTCATACCTTCATACCGACCTTGTGCCATCTCGAGATATTCGGTAATACTGGCACTGAACACAAGGGTCACTTATTTTCAAACCCCACTGAACCTCTCTAATCTGATGGTTAGCAATGCTAACAAGTACATGCACAATCCCATAGCAAATGCTAGCTAACTGCTAATGAACAAATTTGAGAACTTTTTATAGTCTCTGACAAACTATTTGCAGGACAGACATCTCAGCTCATAAAGTTATACAAGTAACTCAGAAATGCTATGCACAAGATACATGTTAGACAGCAAGGCTCTTGATCCAGAAGGGGTTCTCTGCTGTTAACAAGAGAAGTTTGATTTAGCAAAAAGCTAACCACTTAGCTAGATAACTATCTACTAAATTAGCAAACCAAATGCACAACTGCAGAGCATTTAGCACATTTTAGACTGTTCATTAAATAGTCATAAGATATTTTGCAGGCAAACATTAGTTGTGAATTCCATACTGTAACTAGATCACCTGGCACGTGCTGCACAACAGTGAGTGACTTACAAGGCTCTGGTCTCTCATTGTTGTGTGTTTGTAAACAAACACCATGTGACTAGAGACTACCGGTAAGCTTCATAATGAAAGATAATGTGACAGGTGAAATGGAGAATGCAATATGCTTTATTTCCTAATGTATTGCACAAGTTGACTGCAGATATTTCCTTAAAAAGGAGTGCGGTGAAGCAGATCATGTTTCGGAGGACACACCGCCAGTTGGGGAGTTGCAGCAATGAGACAAGATCGAAATTGGGGAGAAAAAGGGGGGTAAAATACAAAAATGAATACATAAAAAATTACCTTCAAATGTATTAAAAAACTTCACAGAAATACAGTACCAGTAAAAAGTGTGGACACACCTACTCATTCAAGATTTTTTCTTTATTTTACTATTTTCTACATTGTAGAATAATAGTGAAGACATAAAAACTAAGAAATAACACATATGGAATTGTGTAGTAACCAAAAAAGTGTTAAGCAAACAAAAATATATTTTATATTCTTCAAAGTCGCCACCCTTTGGCTTGATTTTTTTTGTTAACCTTTATTTAACTAGGCAAGAACAAATTGTTATTTACAATGACGGCCTACCGGGGAACAGTGTGTTAACTGCCTTGTTCAGGGGCGGAACGACAGATTTTTACCTTGTCAGGTCAGGGATTCGATCCAGCAACCTTTCTGTTACTGGCCTAACGCTCTAACCACTAGGCTACCTGCCACCCCAAATGACAGCTTTGCACACTCTTTGCAGATCCAGCCACTTGTGACTGAAGGAAAGGCCTAATATTGTTTAGTTGCCTTCCAAAGGCAGATCCACTGTCACGTGACAGGAGTGTGGAAGGAGTGTTTTGGCAATGGGGGCCAAATGAATTAAGTTTCCTTGTTAACAGGTTCCATAATCATCAGTGCCTTATTATTCCTGTCCTGAGCTGTTTTGGACTTGATGACAGTTGGTGTAGACCATACCTTGTTGATGTCATCTGCTCCTCCATAGGCAAGGGTTAGTTGGAAATGATGAATAACAATCTCCACAAGACGCTGCGGTTGTTTGCAATATTTGCAGTTACATTTGTGTGTATTGTCAGGGGTGAATTCAGTGTGTCTTGGAGGGCAGGCCACATAATTCCCTTGTCTGTGACCCAGACATACTGTAATGCCTGACCAGAATATGTAACACACACACGCCCTTAAAGACCCACTGCTTCCAAAGCCACCTTACTCAGAGAGAGGGGAGTCCTCCCTAAGTCCCTCTCTCCCTTGTATAGGTTACATACTCTCCCTCTTAGCTGCTGTGTTCTCTCTCACTGTGCAGTATCCCTTCTATACAGGCACTTTAGAACCATCCCTGGCTGTGTGTGTCTATGAGAGAGTGTAAGTGAGTATCTCTGTGCTTTAGTGTTACCATCTGTGAGTGTGAGAAGGAGAAAGTGCAAGTGTGACTTTCGAGTGGTGTATCCATCTGAGTGTGAGTATGTATCCAGCTACGCTTGAGTGTGTATCCCTCTGTGTGTGTATGCCTGCATGTGTGTGTGCGTGCGGTATGTGCGATTGTAGGCTCACAGGAAAGCGAGGTTCCCCCTCCCTTGTGGTGTGGTGTGGTGCTGCCTGCTTTTCGCGCCCCCGTCGCGGAACCCCACAGGACTGGAATAAAAAGCAGCAGCGGTGCGTAACCGTGCTGGCAGCCCGCCGCCAACCTACCCCTCCCCTACACTCCTCCTCCATCCCTCTCTCCCTCCCTTCTCCACCCCTCCTTCTCCCTCTGCCCCTTCCCTCTCTGCACAGCGCTGAATGAATGATGGCAGGCAGGAGCGCTCGTGCTGCGCTCTGTACTTTCTCGTACAGTGGGCTGACAGCAAAGTTTTGGCAGGGCTGAGGTGTTACCTAAAAGGGGTGAGCTAAGGTAAACGAGGCCCCTGCCAGCGCCAGGCTAGCTACTCACAGAGGCAGGAGAGAAACCAAGAGGGTAAAGGGGGTAAAGGAAAGGCGGCTAGGGATGGGTATAGAGAAAGAGGATGGGTCTAGGGCTGGGGAAGGGGTTATAGGCTGGGTCTTAGGCAGGATTAGAGGCCAGGTCTAGGGCTGGGGCTATTAGGTTGTTCATTGTTAGGCTGCATATAGGGAAGGGCCTGAGACTGTGCATAAGGCGGGGGGACAGTGTCTCAGGCTGATGAAAGAGGTAGATTTTTGAACAGGACAATTTACATTGGGGCTGGGTAAGGTGCTGCAGCTGTTAAGATGTTTCACTACCAGTAGCAGGGAGAAAGGGTGTTAAGGTACTTTGAATGGGCCCATACAAACATATCTGGTCTCTCTTTTTTTCTCTTGTCCTCCTGTTTCCCTGGTTATCTGCTGAAGATAACTAAAGATAAACTGCTGGTCCTGACCAGTCATTAGAGAGCAATGTCCTCAGAGAGAGATGATGATTTTACCAGACATGAAAACGCATAATTGTTTGTGTGTTTTTAGTTTAAGCAGACTGTGTTTGTCTATTGTTGTGACCTGGATGAAGATCATATCAAATTATATGATCAATTTATGCAGAAATCCATGTATTTCCAAAGGGTTCACATACTTTTTCTTGCCACTGTATGTGTACATTTATTTTGCAACGCAACAGACACAACAGACCGGTGTGGTCTGCATCTTAGGGCTCCTGTGAGATGAACACAGTGGAGGACGGAGTGGCCCAACGTTTTTTCCAGGTCATTTCAACAAAACAATTCAATGTGATGGCGTTAAATCAACGTGGAAATTGGATTTGAAAAAAGTCATCAACGTATGGGAATTTTGTCTTTTTCTCACCTAACTTTAAACCTAAATCCAATGTCATAGTGACTTTTTTGATTGATTTCACTTTGAATTCAGGTTAGTTGACAACTCAACCAAATGTAAATCAACGTCTGTGCCCAGTGGGGAATGTGTGTGTGTTTGTGTGTGTGTAAGGGTGTGTGCGCGTGCCTGTGTTTGTACATGTGTGTTTGTGCACGCGTGCGTGTGTTTGTGGCGGTTAGCCTCAGTGCAGTGAGCTCTCACTCTCTTTGGTGGTGTTCAGTATTTTGTGAGTGGACAGGACAGCCATGGGTGGGCAGGCTGGCTGAGAGACAGGAGCGTGAGCCCTGCTGTTTGTCTTTGGCCTTTTTGAAACTCACAATTATGTGATAATTACACATCTATAAATGGATATCCTTGATCTAGACTGCACCAAGTCACGCATCAGCCCCTGATTTATTCTGATTTTTAAAACATACAAAGACATCATTCCTTCACAGACCACATCCAGAAACATTAAACTTCCGACTTTTCTCTCTCCCTCCTCCCCCCTTTGCCCTTCGACCTTCCTTTTCTGCGCTGCGTCTCTTTCTACTTTTAGCCTGCATGAAGCAGCAGATTTATGGCTTGTCCGGGGCATTCCTTTCATAGTCGTGCCATTGAAAGGGAAGAATAGACTGGAAAGGCATTCTGAGGCAAGCTGTATTGGGGCAAGAGTCAATGTTAAATACATCATTATGGTTTGTTTATGCTAAAGATCAAGTGTTCTGATAGGGACAATTTACTGTTTCACAATTAATTTGACTGTTAGCATACTTGGCTTTCGGAATATGCTAACTGCGAGGAAAGGTAAACCTGAACGCTTCCCTAATCCTGCCTTGTTATTGCTTTTGTAAAACGTTTTAAAAAATTGTCTGAAAAATGTAACATTCTAGCTAGGCTAAGACATTCTAAAACACATTCTATCCCATTGAACATCACCAAATCATTCTTCCAGTTTATGGTAGCCCCTAATGACACATTGTCATTGCTTCGCTCGCATCGCAATTAACTGTTAACGCAAAACAGATGGCCTACCATAACAGTGTAGACGAACTAATGAAAAAGCACAAAAAAACAACAACAACAAGAAAACTAAAGAGATAAGCAATTAAATGAGAGGAAAACGGTGAATGAAGAGCTGGGCCTGGTTTCCCGAAAGCGATGGAACTTAGGCTTCCGTGTATTTTAATGATGCATCTTTCCTACCACTGTCGAGTATGTAACATGCATTTCCAAAAACACCACACGCTATGTGCGTCGTTGAGGCATCGAAAGGATCGAAAGAAGAAAGCACTACTCTTGGATCAGTGTTCTCCCTTTACAATCTCACCTTAAAACTTCTTATGGCTGCAGTCCCGGTAACGGGACCGATATGACAACAGCCAGTCCAAGTGCAGGGCGCCAAATTCAAAAACCAGAAATCTCATAATTAAAATTCCTCAGACATTCATGTGTCTTATATCATTTTAAAGGTAATCTTGTTGTTAATCCCACCAAAGTGTCCGATTTCAAATAGGCTTTTCAGCGAAAGCACTACAAACGATTATGTTAGGTCACCACAAAACCACAATAATCACAGCCATTTTTCCCAGCTAAAGATAGCTTCACAAAAACCAGAATAGAGATAAAATGAATCACTAACCTTCGATTATTTTCATCAGATGACACTCATAGGACTTCATGTTACACAATACATGCATGTTTTGTTTGATTAAATTCATATTTATATAAAAAAATCTGAGTTTACATTGAGGCTACAAGATTCACTAAATGTAAATACATCAAGTGACTTTGCATAGCCCATCGTTTCAACAGAAATACTCATCATAAATATAGATGATAATACAAGTTATACACATTGAATTATAGATATACCTCTCCTTAATGCAACCGCTATGTCAGATTTCAAAAAAACTTTACGGAAAAAGAAATGCACGCTATAATCTGAGACGGCGCTCAAAAACAGCATACCACAGCTGCAAAGATGGCGTCACTATAAACAATAAAATACATGATAAATATTCCATTACCTTTGATGATCTAGATCAGAAAGCACACCAGGAATCCCAGGTCCACAATAAATGTTTGTTTTGTTCTAAGAAATCCGTTATTTATGTCCAAATACCTTCTTTTGTTAGCGCGTCTGGTTTACATATCCAAATGCTAATTCTGGTCAGCGTTATATCGGACAAAAACTTAAAAATGTGATATTACCGGTCGAAGAAACATTTCAAACTAAGTACTGAATCAATCATTAGGATGTTTTTAACATATAGCTTCAATAAAGTTCCAACCGGAGTATTCGTTCTTGTCTGCGTGAGCAATGGAACGTCAGTGTCTTGCATGAAGAAAAGGCATGATCAGGAAATGGCTGCTTCATGGACACCTGACTGATTCTGCTCTCATTCTCTCCCACAACATCATAGAAGTCTCATTGGAATTTCTATTGATGGTTGACATCTAGTGGAACCCCTAGGCAGTGCAACATCATTCATAACTCAAGTGGATTTCTTAAGGGACTCTGGTGAATACAGACAAGCTCAGATTTCTGACTTCCTGTTTTGATTTCAACTCAGGATTTTGCCTGCCAATATGAGTTCTGTTAATCTCACAGACATAATTCAAACAGTTTTAGAAACTTTAGAGTGTTTTCTATCCAATACTAATAATAATATGCAAATATTAGGAACTATGACTGAGGAGCAGGCCGTTTGATATGGGAACCTTTCATCTAAGCTACTCAATACTGCCCCTTCAGCCATAAGAAGTTAACATTCAAATTATTCACAATACTGATGATAGATCAGCTCCTAGAGCGATATCCCCTGTGGCTACAAATATTGAGGTGGCTTATTCCATTGCTTACCCTTGTAATGGTCTGGGTGTAGCTGGTGCAGAGGAGTCAGGCCCAGGACAGCAGAGATGAGTAACACAAGTAACTTTACTCAAATATTCCAATAACATGTCGTAATACCGAGCCCACAATAATGGACCAAACATACATAAAACAATCACGCACAAAAACCATGGGGAAAACAGAGGGTTAAATAATGAACATGTAATTGGGGAATTGAAACCAGGTGTGTAAAACAAAGACAAAACAAATGGAAAATGAAAAGTGGATCGGCGATGGCTAGAAGGCCAGTGACATCGACCGCCGAACGCCGCCCGAACAAGGAGAGGAACCGACTTCGGCGGAAGTCGTGACAGTAACCCCCCCTTGAGCCACACGTCGACACCGACCTCGGGGACGACCCGGAGGACGAGGCACAGGGCGATCCGGATGGAGACGGTGGAACTCCCGCAGCAACGAAGGGTCCAAAACGTCCTCCACCGTGGTCACAGAAAGACAGATAAACAACTTGATTTTGTGTTTAGCTGACATATTCTGTGTATAAAGTGACGCGGAAGGGCAAAAAAAGCATCTAACGACGTACTTAGCTGTGGTCTAATAACGAGTGGTTTCAAGAGTAACTTTAGTAATGATGGTTTTGGGAAACAGCTGGGAGATCTAACGATGCTCCTACGAAAGTTCTAACTATGAACGTAGCCTTAAGATACTTTTGGGAAACGGGGCCCAGATCTGTTCCATAAATCGTGAGCAGCAGCAGCTTGGTGGTATGCGGGCCAAGGCCACACATACGGTGGAATCATAAGGACCATGTTGACTCCGCCTGAAGACGGTGCAGCTGCGACCCCAGGATCAAAGGGACTGCTCGGCTATGCTAAGACAATATGGCTTACCCATACTTACCCATCCCATCCTCCATAAAAACATGGTCAAGCATGTAAACACTTTTACATGGTTTCGGGACAGTAATTTACCGTGTGCCGAGTACCATCCGCTTACAGAGGTCTATGTCATTTTAAGTGTTATTTTTGCCAAGTGCTCTTATTAAACAAGGTATCAGCCTTTATGGACAAATCCTGTGATGTGTAAGCATAGTGTGTTTGAACTAGTGTCGATGTGCTCTCTTATTTCATTTTTGGTTGGATTAACATGGATTTTTCAAAGAAGGGTCTGGCAATGTATTGTTTACTGAGTGTTCTGGTGGTCTCCACCAGAGATTGCGTGGATTGTGTTTCTGGGAACATGTCAAATCTTTCATTCGTTCACTTCTTCTTTCCTCCTCTCTTCTGCAACCCTCCTTGCCATCACCTCCTGCCCCACCGGACTTCATTTACTATGAATGTGCAAAGACTGCTTGTATGTATGCTTTCATTCACAACATGTGGACTGAATATACGTAAAGTAATTCATCCCAGAGAGGAAATGTACACAAGCATAACATAAACTTTCAAGTAAATCATCAATTATATCTGTGGAGGATCAAGAAAATTCCAAGACAATTGCAGTTAGGCCTATTTCAGCATGTTTCTCAAAAGAGGATTTCAGTCCAGCAGGAAAAACAACCTATAGTGTACTTGTTCTGCTGGCTCTCCTCCTGTGAATAAATAAAGGTCCAATTTGCATTGCATGTTTAGAAAGAGAAAACCTTCGAAATAGTAAACCTGGCACAGGGAGACTCGAAGTATAGGAATGTGTTTGGGAAACCTACTATACACAGACCCCTTTCTGGGAACATGTCAAATCTTTCATTCGTTCACTTCTTTCCTCCTCTCTTTTGCAACCCTCCTTGCCATCACCTCCTGCCCCACCGGACAGACATATTCCCTGTGTTTATAAGTTGGCCTGCATGTCATAAGCTGAAGCTAAGCTCCCTTTACATCTTGTAGAAATCGTTTGAAATCCCCAACATTTTAGAGCTTTTAAACTGTTTCGACAGCTCTCTCTCTTTTCCACCACCCCTCTGAGCGCTGGAAACGGTTTGGTGCATGTCTGAATGAACAAGTGTGTCATTATTTTCCCTTAAGCTGACATGAAAGATATTTCACAACTTGTGAACTGGTGTTTGTGAGACACAGGGGTTCTCAGTGAGATATCATTGTAACAGTACCATGTGGCCATAAAGGAGAAAAGTCCTGTTTTCTTACAGTTCTATAATGTACCGTGTAGGGCCGACTGCCAGAGGAAGTCTGATTTCATTTTGCCTCAGGGTTTGTGCTGCAGAAATCTTTCCCTCTGGGCTGAGCTGAAGTGAAACTCGGAATGACTTGGAACACAATTAAGCGCCAAGTGGAAGGATCGATGCTGGAAAGAATCTCCCTCTTAAAACTTAATTCATTACTTTTCATTGCACTTGTGTCTGTTTTCTGTTGAAACATGTGCCATGTGACCCAAGGCTAGCTTGGCATGTGTTTGTTTTGTAAAACATATCATGGAAGAACAATAGGTGACAGTGCATGATGGGACAAAACAGCAGACTTGTGGCCCTTCTGGTAGATTTGGCACTTTATTTAAGAGGAACAGGACATGGGTTCCAATCTGGTCAATGTACAGTAAGTCTATTAACCCTGTGATTGTTTCTCCATCTTTCTCTTCCTCTCCATACATCTATTCACTCACTTTCTCTCATTCTACATCTTCTGTCTCTTTCTTTCTCTCTCTCTTTCTCCTCCCATCTCCTGTAGGTGAGGTGTTAAGTCTGGTGGATGACCTGTTCTCAGGTTTGGGTTCGTCCTGTGTGGTGGCGGGTCGGAGGAATGGAGACCATCCTCACTCTGTGCTCTACTCGCTGGTCTTCAAGTGCCTGGAACCCGACAGCCTCTACAAGTAAGATGCCCCAACCTAAAATACTTTGGACATGAGCCCGTATTCATAAAGCCTCTCAGAGTAGGAGTGCTGATCTAGAATCATGTCCCCACTGTCCATGTAATCTTATTCATTATGATCTAAAAGGCAGAACTGATTCTAGATCAGCACTCCTACTCTGAGACGCTTTATTAATACGGGCCCATATTTACTATGGCTTTGCACCATTCCAAGGGTGAAATGAAAAGTAGGCTAAACAACAAGGTAGAAATTAAAGATAAAATAGGAGAAAAGACAGATGTATTCGTTTTTGTTCTGTTGTTCACTTCTCTGTGGTAAGTGTTGCTGTTGCCCTTTACATCAACCTCAGAGACTGAGTCTGTTGAGTTGTCGCCACGTTAAAAACCTTCTCACCTCTACTGTTGTCTTCTTACCTATACATTGTTCTCCTTTTGACTCGTAGCTCGTTCTAACCAAATTGACCATACTTTCATGAGTTCAGAATTCGCATTACCATAAAAAAAACACATTGTTAACCAGTGGCATTGTTGTAATATTTGCATCTTTCCTAAACAAGAATGACTTGACAAATATCATCCGGCCAGCACCACATACTTTCCCTGAGTGTCTGTACTCCCATTGGCAATGGGACTTGTATAGGCCGTGTTTTAATTCCCCCCAGCCAGAACACAGCTGGCTCGTATTAGGCGGGCGGCACATATTTTGGTCTCACCAGGGTGGAAGTGGTGGATGCTAGTATTATTGTTTCCGTAATTGTTCCGTTTGTCATGAGGCCTTTTGCAATGGAGGAAAACGTGGTCATGGTGAATAACGAGCATCACAACCAACCAACCGACCATCGTGGTGTTTGTGTCACACAGAAACTGGAGGAGACTGGAGCCATTGACCAGTTGGTCTGTCTGGTGCTTATAGTCTGGGGCGGTTAGCTAACAGTCAGACAGACAGACCACTCCTAATCCTTCTATAGACATGACAATTAGTCATAAAGACTCAGAACCATAACACATTAAGCAGCACGGAAGACATGCACGGGGGAAACACACACACATACACACACTGGCAGGTCAATCAGTTGCATGCACACGTCCGAACCCACTGACACATACTAATATGTTCAGCAGTTGAAGCACTCCTTAATTTATGGACAGACATAAGTACAGCCTTGAGTCCCTCACTTAAGAATATGTGAGGGGTATAGTCAACCCTACATCCCATTAGGGTTAGCAGAGAACACTTTAGGGTTACCATGGACAGCTGTTAGTAAACTTTGCAGGTGTTTCATTTTGCAAAGGGGATTCACTTAGTTGAGTCCTTGTCTTAGGTGAGTATTAATATAGAGTAAAAAGAAAAGCCTATTAGTGGGAAAGTGAAGAGATTAAATTAAATCAGCTATGTCCACATGGAGGCTGAGTCCACATGAATGTTCCATAAGCGGCCCTGCTGCCAATAGAGACTATGCTGTTTATGTTTGTCTGTGGCCCCGGGTAGCCTCGACAGACGCACGCTAAGCATGCCTTTATGAATCCATCATCACAGTTGGAGACTTTTATGTTGCGCTGTTCGGAGGAGATCTCAGAGAGGCAGTAAATGAGTCTTCAGAGGGTCCAGGGGTTTGCAGCCCGCCTTCCCAGGGACCATCGCTGTGATGTGCATTTGATAGCAGCACTTTGTTCTCCTTGGGTATAATTTCCCTGATCCCTCTACCTCTTGTCTCCACATCTTGAAATCAAGTTAGATGGGCACAGTGTGCTCTGAAACGAAACAGGCCCCAGATGCAAACGAAGAGGGGACACTCCGATCATCACACCGTGTTTCTCTCCTCTGAGCTCTCTCAACTTTTGTTTGGTGTTTTATGTTTCTGCCCCTGTCCAACTGTTTTTCCATCTTGTTTATTTTGGGAAGCGGCCTCTGCAGCTGTGCAAGACACAGATAGGTCATTGGTGTTTATGTTAAAGGTGCACAATGCAGAAATTGCACTGGCATTTTCTGTTTGCTAAAATTCTAATAGTTCGCCTAATTTCAGTTTATGTGACAAAACAAGCTATTTCTATGTGAATTTGGTCGGGTCCCCAAATAGTTACATATTGCAGCTTTAAACAAAGGAATCGGGGAGGACTGTTGGGGGCAGCGCTCCCCAGAAGCCTACAGCAGAAGTCATAACAGCATGATTGTGAGAGTATATTGAGAGGGATGATGTATTCAAGCTTAAGGTAGTAGGAGATTCCTGTGCAACCGGTTGCAACTTCCCTTCTTTCCCACCATCTGCCTTGAGCAACCTGGAAGTCAATCCAAACAAGAGAGAGATGGAGAGAGAGAGCTTACTAGACGGTGAAACTTGGATGCCTCTACTTCCGCTTTTCTGAGCATAGGGAGAGAGAACACTGCCTTGTATACGTCCACCTATACAAGGCAGTAGTGCCCACCTTCGCCCGGACCCTAAAGGACATCGCCCTCAACCGCAGCCCCAACACCTCACACAGGAGCAACAGATCAACAGACACCACGCCCAGACCAGCGAGACACTCGCCCTAACCTGCGGGCCCCCC
This sequence comes from Salvelinus alpinus, assembly GCF_045679555.1. Classification (NCBI taxonomy): domain Eukaryota; kingdom Metazoa; phylum Chordata; class Actinopteri; order Salmoniformes; family Salmonidae; genus Salvelinus; species Salvelinus alpinus. Next base: position 20,721,651 of record NC_092109.1, on the reverse strand, counting down.
CCCCCCCCGGACCTACATATAGAGGACCAACGCCGAGAGGACCTACATTCAGACCACAGCACCACCAGCAAGTCAAACACCCCATTTAGGCCCCCTCAGATCAGACCTATGCCCCTCCTGCTCACCCTATACCCCCCACTCCCGCAAAGAGGGCCTCAACATGAAAGTCACAAATACGCCCAGGCTGTGAGCAGGCAAACAGGCCCAACCCCCACTCTTACACTAGCCCAAGCTAATGGCATGTACCTGATGCTCAGCAGGCTCTGCTCACACTTACTGGTCTGAGGCCAAACCACACGACCAACAACATTGGACACTTTATGGAACACAACACTTTCACTATCTCATCCTGGAATATCCAAGGCCTGAGGTCATCTGCCTTTGGCCTAAAGAGCAGGAACCTGGACTTCACCAAAGAAGAAATACAGACATTGCCATCCTACAAGAAACATGGTATGAAGGAGATGGACCCACTTGTAGTCACATCCACCAAACTACCAGGTGTGAGACAGGGAAGGGACTCAGGGGGTATGCTAATTTGGTATAGAGCAGACCTAACTCACTCTATTACATTTATAACAACAGGAACATTTTACATTTGGCTAGAAATTCAAAAGGAAATTATCTCAACAGAGACAAATGTCCTCCTGTGTGCTACCTATATCCTCCCACTAGACTTCCCATAATTTAATGAAGACAGCTTCTCCATCCTAATGATTTCCAGGCGACCCAAATCCCAGAACTGGACAAGAACCTGACACACTCAGCACACAGGGGGACAAACACCTACCTGGAGGTGACAGCATTCCCTCCCCCATATATCCCCCTAGGCAAAACTACGACAACATAACCAACAAAAATGTGTCACAACTCATGCAGCTCTGTCGCATGCTGGGAATGTACATGGTCAATGGTAGGCTTCGAGGGGACTCCTACAGTAGATACACCTGTAGCTCATCCCTTGGCAGTAGTACTGTAGACTACTTTATCACTGACCTCAACCCAGAGTCTCTCAGAGCATTCACAGTCAGCCCACTGACACCCCTATCAGATCACAGAAAAATCACAGTCTACTTGAACAGAGCAATACTCGATCATGAGGCATCAAAGCCAAAGGATCTGAATAATATTAAGAAATGCTATAGATGGAAAGAAAGTAGTGTGGAAACCTACGAAATAACAATTAGGCAACAACAAATTCAGTACCTTTCAGACAACTTCCTGGACAAAATGTTTCACTGTAATAGAGAAGGTGGAAACTTGGCAGTAGAAAACCTAAACAGTATATTTGATCTATCAGCTTCCCTATCAAATCAAAAATATTCAAACAGAAAACCTAAGAAAATTAACAACAATGACAAATGGTTTGACAAAGAATGCAAAAACCTAAGAAAGAAATTCAGAAACCGATCCAACCAAAAACATAGAGACCCAGAAAACCTGAGCCTATGCCTTCACTATGGTGAATCACTAAAACAATACAGAAAAACACAACAGAAAAAGAAGGAACAGCACGTCAGAAATCAGCTTAATGTAATTGAAGAATCCATAGACTAACCACTTCTGTGAAAATTGGAAAACACTAAACAAACAACAGGAAGAGTTATCTATCGAAAACAGAGATGTATGGGTAAATCACTTTTCCAGTCTTTTTGGCTCTGTAACAAAGAACAGCAAAAACATATACATGATCAAATACAAATCTTAGATTCAACTATTAAAGACTACCAGAACCCACTGGTTTATCCAATTACATTGAATGAACTACAGGACAAAATGCAAACCCTCCAACCCAAAAAGACCTGTGGTGTTGATGGTATCCTCAATGAAATTATAAAATATACAGACCACAAATTCCATTTGGCTATACTTAAACTCTTTAACATCATCCTTAGCTCTGGCATCTTCCCCAATATTTGGAACCAAGGGCTGCCCAATCCACAAAAGTGGAGACAAATTTGACCCCAATAACTACCGTGGGATATGCGTCAACTGCAACCTTGGGAAAGTCCTCTGCATTATCATTAACACCAGACACTTACATTTCCTCAGTGAAAACAATGGACTGCGCAAATGTCAAATTGGATTTTTACCAAATTACAGTTCAGCAGACCACGTATTCACCCTGCACACCCTAATTGACAAATAAACCAAAACAATGGCAAAGTCCTCTCATGCTTTGTTTTTTCAAAAAATCTTTTCACTTAATTTGGCATGTGAGTCTGCTATACAAATTGATGGACAATGGTGTTGGGGGAAAAACATACGACATTATAAAATCCATGTACACAAACAAGAAATGTGCGGGTAAAATTTGCACACAAAAAACACACACATTAATTTCCACAGGGCCGTGGGGTGAGACAGGGTTGCAGTTTAAGCCCCACCTTCTTCAACATATATATCAACAAATTAGCAAGGGCACTAGAACAGTCTGCAGAACCCAGCCTCACCCTACCTGTCACGATCATTATATAAATAATCGGACCAAGGCGCAGCGTGAGTAGAGTTCCACATATTTATTACAGTGAAACTTCAAAACAACAAAGAGTTAACGAACGTGCAATACGTAGCGCACATAGGCACTCATACAAACAATATCCCACAACGCAGGTGGGAAAAGGGACACACTAAGTATGATCCCCAATTAGAAGGAAGCTCCGGGCCGTGGACCGTCACTGGAGGCTCTGGACTGAACAGTCACTGGAAGCTCCGGGCCGTGGACCGTCACTGGAGGTTCCGGGCTGTAGACCGTCGCTGGAGACTCAGGGCTGGTGACACACTCTTCAAGGCGAGTGCGGGGATCCGACACAGGCCGTACCGGACTGGGGAGGCGCACTGGAGGCCTGGTGCGTGGAGCCGGCACAGGTTTCACCGGACTGATGACACGCTCTTCAGGGCGAGTGCGGGAGCCGGCACAGGACGTACCGGGCTAGGAAGGCGCACTGGAGGCCTGGTGCGTGGAGCCGGCACAGGTTGCACCGGACTGATGACACGCTCTTCAGGGCAAATGCGCTGCAGAATACACCTAACCAACATCTCTCTCCGATATCCCTCCTCACACTGCTCCAACGACTCCCAGACGGTCTCTGGCTCTCTCCTCGGCTCGACCGATCGCCCCTTGTGCCCCCCCCCCCCAAGATTTTGTGCCCCCCCCAAAAAAAAAAATCTTGGGGTTGCCCTTGGGCTGTTTGTGGCCGCGGACCCCGGCGTCGTCGCTGTCCTCCTATATTACTTGGTGACTCCTGCCAAGGAAGGGTCTCGCATCCACCCAGTATTTCCTCCCATGTCCAACTCTCCTTTACCTCCTGGGCACGCTGCTTGGTCCTGTAATGGTGGGATATTCTGTCACGATCGTTATATAAATAATCGGACCAAGGCACAGCGTGAGTAGAGTTCCACATATTTATTACAGTGAAACTTCAAAACAACAAAGAATTAACGAACGTGCAATACGTAGCCCGCATAGGCACTCATACAAACAATATCCCACAACGCAGGTGGGAAAAGGGACACACTAAGTATGATCCCCAATTAGAGGCAACGATATACAGCTGCCTCCAATTGGGAACCATACTCACACACCAACATAGAACTATAATAACTAGAAAACCCCCCTAGTCACGCTCTGACCGATTACACGGTAGTGTCAGGGCGTGACACTACCAGAATCTGAAGTCAAATGTTTACTGTTTGCTGATGATCTGGTGCTTCTGTCCCCAATCAAGGAGGGCATACAGCAGCACCTAGATATTTGCACAGATTCTGTCAGACCTGGGCCCTGACAGTAAATCTTAGTAAGACAAAAAAAAAATGGTGTTCCAAAAAAGGTCCAGTTGCCAGGACCACAAATACAAATTCCATCTAGACACCATTGCGTTAGAACAGTGGTTGCCACACTTTCTATAGTCCCGTACCCCTTCAAACATTCCACCTCCAGCTGTGTAGCCCCTCTAGCACCAGGGTCAGCACACTCTCAAGTGTTTTTTTTGCCATCATTGTAAGCCTGCCACACACACACACACACTATACGATACATTTATTAAACATAAGAATGAGTGTGAGTTTTTGTCACAACCCGGCTCGTGGGAAGTGACAAAGAGCTCTTCTAGGACCAGAGCACAAATATTAATATAATAATAATAATAAATCATTTTGTTCTTTATTTAGCCATCTTACATATAAAACCTTATTTGTTCATCAAAAATTGTGAATAACTCACCACAGGTTAATGAGAAGGGTGTGCTTGAAAGGATGCACATAACTCTGCAATGTTGGGTTGTATTGAAGAGAGTCTCAGTCTGAAATAATTTTCCACACGTGGTCTGTGCCTGTATTTAGTTTTCATGCTAGTGAAGGCCGAGAATCCACTCTCACATAGGTACGTGGTTGCAAAGGGCATCAGTGTCTTAACAGCGCGATTTGCCAAGGAAAGAAACTCTGAGCTTAGCCCTATCCAGATATCTGGCAGTGGCTTCTGATTTAATACAATTTTCACAGAACCGCTTGTTGCAATTTTGATGAGGCTCTCTTGTTCAGATATCGGTAAGTGGACTGGAGGCAGGGCAAGCAAGGGATAACGAATCCAGTTGTTTGTGTCATCTGTTTCGGGAGAGTACCTGCGTAATTGCGCACCCAGCTAACTCAGCTGCTTCGCGATATCACATTTGACATTGTCTATAAGCTTGAGTTCATTTGCACACCAAAAAAATCATACAATGATGGAAAGACCTGTGCTTTGTTAATGCAGACAGAGAAGAGCTCCAACTTCTTAATCATACTTTGCCCCTTGATAACCAGCGCACTTCTGTATGTTGTAAAAGCGTTACATGGTCGCTGCCGATATCATTGCATAGTGCAGAAAATACACGAGATTTCAGGGGCCTTGCTAATTAACAAAGTTAACCATTTTCACTGTAGGGTCCAAAACGTCTTTCAAGCTGTCAGGCATTCCCTTGACAGCAAGAGCCTCTCGGTGGATGTTGCAGTGTACCCAAGTGGTGTCTGGAGCAACTGCTTGCACGCACATTACCACTCCACTATGTCTCCTTGTCATGGCTTTTGCGCTATCAGTAATGATACCAACACATCTTGACCACCAAAGTCCATTTGATGTCACAAAGCTGTCCAGTACTTTAAAAATATCCTCTCCTGTTGTCCTAGTTTCCAGTGGTTTGCAGAAGAGGATGTCTTCCTTAATTGACCCCCCGTAAACGTACCAGACATATACCAGGAGCTGTACCAGGCCCGCCACGTCTGTTGACTCATCCAGCTGTAACGCATTGAATTCACTGGCTTGTATATGAAGCAGTAATTGTTTCAAAAAATCTCCTGCCATGTCACTGCTGCGTCGTGAAACAGTGTTGTTTGATGAAGGCATTGTCTGTATAGTTTTTGGGGCCTTTTCCCTCAGCACTGTCCCAGCCATATCTGCGGCAGCAGGAAGAATTAAATTTCTTTTTTCATCTTTATTTAACCAGGTAGGCTAGTCGAGAACAAGTTCTCATTTACATCTGCGACCTGGCCAAGATAAAGCAAAACAGTGCGACACAAACAACAACACAGTGTTGGAATAAACAAACATACAGTCAATAACACAATCGAAAAACGTCTATATATAGTGTGTGCAAATGAGGTAAGATAAGGGAGGTAAGGCAATAAATAGGCCATAGTGGTGAAATAATTACTATTTAGCAATTAAACACTGGAGTGATAGATGTGCAGAAGATGAATGTGCAAGGAGAGATAATGAGGTGCAAAGCAGCAAAATAAATAACAGTATGGGGATGCGGTAGTTGGATGGGCTATTTACAGATGGGCTATGTACAGGTGCAGTGATCTGTGAGCTGCTCTGACAGCTGGTGCTTAAAGTTAGTGAGGGAGATATGAGTCTCCAGCTTCAGTGATTTTTGCAATTCGTTCCAGTCATTGGCAGCAGAGAACTGGAAGGAAAGGCGGCCAAAGGAGGAATGGGCTTTGGGGGTGACCATTGAAATATACCTGCTGGAGCGCGTGCGTGGGTGCTGCTATGTTGACCAGTGAGCTGAGATAAGGCGGGGCTTTACCTAGCAAAGACTTATAGATGACCTGGAGCCAGTGGGTTTGGCGATGAATATGAAGCAAGGGCCAGCCAACGAGAGCATACAGGTTTTACAGATCTTTGGGAATCTCAGACGATATGAAAGAGAGGTTGAACAGGCTAGTAATAAGGGTTGCAACAATTTCGGCTGATAATTTTAGAAAGGGGGCGTCCAGATTGTCTAGCCCTGCTGATTTGAGGGGTCCAGATTTTGCAGCTCTTTCAAGAACATCAGCTATCTGATTTGGTTGAAGGAGAAATGGGGGAGGCTTGGGCAAGTTGCTATGTGGCGTGCAGGGCTGTTGACCAGGGTAGGGGTGGCTAGGTGGAAAGCATGGCCAGCCATAGAAAAATGCTTATTGAAATTCTCAATTATTGTGCATTTATTGGTGGTGACAGTGTTTCCTAGCCTCAGTGCAGTGGGCAGCTGGGAGGAGGTGCTCTTTTTCTGTTTGAAAAAGCTAGCTATTGCTTTCCTAACTGCGTATGTATATTGGTTCCTAACTTCCCTGAAAAGTTGCATATCGCGGGGGCTATTCGATGCTAATGCAGTACGCCACAGGATGTTTTTGTGCTGGTCAAGGGCTAGGTCGATTAGAAAGGCCTGCTCGCTCAAGTGTTTTAGGGAGCGTTTGACAGTGATGAGGGGTGGTCGTTTGACTGCAGACCCATTACGGATGCAAGCAATGAGGCAGTGATCGTTGAGATCCTGGTTGAAGACAGCAGAGGTGTATTTGGAGGCAGGTTGGTTAGGATGATATCTATGAGGTTGCCTGTGTTTACGGATTTGGGGTTGTACCTGGTAGGTTCATTGATAATTTGTGTGAGATTGAGGGCATCAAGCTTAGATTGTAGGATGGCCGGGGTGTTAAGCATGTCCCAGTTTAGGTCACCTAGTAGCACGAGCTCAGAAGATAGATGGGGGGCAATCAATTCACATATGGTATTGAGGGCACAGCTGGGGGCAGAGGGTGGTCTATAGCAAGCGGCAACAGTGAGAGACTTGTTTCTGGAAAGGTGCATTTTTAGAAGACGAAGCTCGAATTGTTCGGGTACAGACCTGGATAGTAAGACAGAACTCTGCAGGCTATCTCTGCAGTAGATTGCAACTCCGCCCCCTTTGGCAGTTCTATCTTGTCGGAAAATGTTATAGTTAGGGATAGAAATGTCTGGGTTTTTGGTGGCCTTCCTAAGCCAGGATTCAGACACAGCTAGGACATCCGGCTTGGCAGAGTGTGCTAAAGCAGTGAATAAAACAAACTTAGGGAGGAAGCTTCTAATGTTAACATGCATGAAACCAAGGCTTTTTCGGTTACAGAAGTCAACAAATGAGAGCACCTGGGGAATGGGAGTGGAGCTAGGCACTATAGGGCCTGGATTAACCTCTACATCACCAGAGGAGGAGTAGGATAAGGGTACGGCCAAGGGCTATAAGATCTGGTTGTCTAGTACGTTCGGAACAGAGAGTAAAAGGAGCAGGTTTCTGGGCGCGGTAGAATATATTCAATGCATAATGTACAGAGAAAGGTATGGTAGGATGTGAATACAGTTGTGGTAAACCTAGGCATTGAGTGATGATGAGAGAGGTATTGTCTCTAGAGACATCGATTAAACCAGGTGAGATCACTGCATGTGTGGGAGGTGGGACAAGAGGGTTATTTGAGGCATATTGAGCAGGGCTGGAGGCTCTACAGTGAAATAAGACAATAATCACTAACCAAAACAGCAATGGACAAGGCATATTGACATTAGGGAGAGGCATGCGTAGCTGAGTGATAGGGTCCAACGGGCTGGAGACACGGCAATTCAGACAGCTAGTGGGCCGGGGTTAGCAGGGTAGCAGAAGGGCCTTAGAGGGACTTCGCGACGGAAGAAGTCTGTTGTAGCCCCTTGTGCGGTTACGTCGGCAGACCAGTCCTGATGGATCAGCAGGGTTCAGTGTAGTAAAAGGGTCCAGGCCAATTGGCAAAATTGCTATAGTAGCCCAAGAAATTGACTGATGGACCACTTCAGCTAACAGTCCAGTATGCTCCAGACAGCGGCTAGCAGGCTAGCAGATGGGCATTCAGGGGACATCGCGACAGAGGAGCCTGTTGAAAAACCGTCTCGGGCTCCGTATCGGCAATAAAAGGGATCCAGGCCAAATGGCAAAATAGTTATTGTAGCCCAAGGATGGACCTCTTCAGCTAGCCGGGAGATGGGCCTAGCATAGGCTAGCTCCAGGCTAATTGGTGCTTGCTTCGGGACAGGGACGTTAGCCAGGAGAAGCCAATCTGGATAGCAGCTAGCTAGCTGCGATGATCCAGGTGAAGAGGTTCAGAGCTTGCGGAGATATCCGGAGATATGGAGAAAAGGGAGTCCGATAAGCTCTGAGTTGAATCATGCCGTGCAGACTGGCAGGAGTTGTCCTGGCTAAAGGTTAGCTGATGACCGCTAGCACATTGGGTCGATCGATACCACATTGGGTGAAGCAGGTTGCAGGAGAGTATGTTGAAGTTGGGGTTAAGAAAAAAATATATATATATATGCGATGAAAAAATATATAAATAAAGATATATACACGGGACATGACAAGACGAAAACAAAAGACGCCTGACTGCTACGCCATCTTGGAGAAAAAGTCCTCCACAATAGTATGGGGCTTGCGTGCCTGTCCTAGCCACTCGGTAGCTCACCATATAAGACGCTTCTAGCCCCTTCTTATTAATGGCATCTGTTGCTTTTATACATGTCTTACTACTCGAAAATCGTTTTAATTCTCACTCAAAAAACTCCTGTGGCTTATTTTTCAAATTGGCATGTTTTGTTTCTAAATTTCTGCGCAATAGTGAAGGTTTCAGCAAGTTGTGAGATTGTACTTTTGCACATACTTCCAACTTCAACTGTATATACAGATATATATATATATATATATATTTATTTATAGAGATGAATGTACTTTGGTGCGAAAAGTGCAAATCAATCCCAGAACAACAGCAAAAGACATTGTGAAGATGCTGGAAGAAACAGGTACAAAATGATCTATATCCACAGTAAAACAAGTCATATCGACATAACCTGAAAGGCCGCTCAGCAAGGAAGAAGCCACTGGTCCAAAACTGCCTTAAAAAAGCCAGACTATGGTTTGCAGCTGCACATGGGGACAAAGATCATACTTTTTGGAGAAATGTTCTCTGGTCTGATGAAACAAAAATAGAACTGTTTGGCCATAATACCATCGTTATGTTTGGAGGAAAAAGGGGGATGCGTGCAAGCCAAAGAACACCATCCCAACCGTGAAGCACGAGGGTGGCAGCATCGTTTTGTGGGGGTGCTTTGCTGCAGGAGGGACTGGTGCACTTCACAAAATAGATGGCATCATGAGGGGGGAAAATTATGCGGCTATTTTGAAGCAACATCTCAAGACATCAGTCAGGAAGTTAAAGCTTGGTCGCAAATGGGTCTTCCAAATGGACAATGACCCCCAAGCATACTTCCAAAGTTGTGGCAGAATGGCTTAAGGAGTAAGCCCTGACCTCAATCCCATAGAAAATGTGTGGGCAGAACTGAAAAAAGCGTGTGCAAGCAAGGAGGCCTACAAATCTGACGCAGTTACACCAGCATTCAGGATGGAATGGGCCAGAATTCACCCAACTTATTGTGGGAAGCTTGTAGAAGGCTACCTGAAACGTCTGACCCAAGTAAAAAAAAAAAATGAAAGGCAAAGCTGCCAAACTTCTGACCCAGTGGGAATGTGATGAAAGAAAAAAAAGCTGAAATAAATCATTCTCTCTACCATTATTCTGACATTTCACATTCTTAAAATAAAGTGATGATATAACTGACCTAAGACAGAGAATTTTTACTAGGATTAAATGTCAGGAATTGTGAAAAACTGAGTTTAATTGTATTTGGTTAAGGTTTATGTAAACTTCCGACTTCAACTGTATATGTATATATTTTTTATATGTATTTTTGCAATATGTATATATATGTCAATCACATTTTTATTTGGCGTACCCCCGACGGCATTGCACGTACCCCTGGGGGGAATACCTGCCCTAGAGCACACAAAAATACGATATATACCTCAGCCTTAACATCAGCACCACAGGTAACTTCCACAAAGCTGTGAACAATCTGAAAGACAAGGCAAGAAGTGCCTTCTCCTCCATCAAAAGGAACATAAAATTTGACATACCAATTAGGATCTGGCTAAAAATACCTATTGCCCTTTGTAGTTGTGAGGTCTGGGGTCCGCTCACCAACCAAATTTTCACAAAATGGGACAAACACCAAATTGAGACTCTGCATGCAGAAACCTGCAAAAATATCCTCTGTGTACAACGTAAAATACCAAATTATGCATGCAGAGCAGAATTAGGCCGATACTCGCAAATGATCAAAATCCAGAAAAGAGACGTTCAATTCTACAACCACCTAAAAGGAAGCAATTCCCAAATCTTCCATAACAAAGCCATCACCTACAGAGAGATGAACCTTGTGAAGAGTACCCTAAGCAAGCTGGTCCTGGGGCTCTGTTCACAAACACAAACAGACGCCACAGAGCTCCAGGACAGCAACACAATTAGACCCAATCAAATCATGAAACTAAAAGAAAATTACTTGACACATTGCAAAGAATTTACAAAAAAACAGAGCGAACTAGAATGCTATTTGGCCCTAAACAGAGAGTACACAGTGACAGAATTCCTAACCACTGTGACTGTGACCCAAATTTAAGGAAAGCTTTGACTATGTACAGACTCAGTGAGCATGGCCTTGCTATTGAGAAAGGTCGGCGTAGGCAGACCTGGCTCTCAAGAGTAGACAGGCTATGTGCACACTGCCCACAAAACAAGGTGGAAACTGAGCTGCACTTCCTAACCTCCTGCCAAATGTATGACCATATTAGAGACACATATTTCTCTCAGATTACACAGACCCACAAAGAATTCGAAAACAATTCCAATTTTGATAAACTCCCATATCTATTGGGTGAAATACCACAGTGTGCAATCACAGCAGCAAGATTTGTGACCTGTTGCCAAAAAGGCAACCAGTGAAGAACAAAAACCATTGTCATTACAACCCGTATTTATTTATTTTCCCTTTTGTGGTTTAACTATGTGACGCCTCTAGCACTGAGATGCAGTGCCTTGGACCGCTGCGCCACTCGGGAGCCAACATGGTGTTGTCAGTGTCAAGGCACCCCCTCCAGTCTTGTTGTTCCCAGATAAGGGCTCCATTTACGTCGGCATTAATTCTGCTAGCACACCTCGGCGCAGCCAACTGGGCTTCTCCTAATTGACGGACTAGATAAGGCTTGCTGGGGGTTTAGTTTACATTTGATGTACTCCAAGGTTGTCAGGCCTTAAGGTTTCCTGATATAGCTTGGCTCTCTCTCTCTCTCTCTCTCTCTCTCTCTCTCTCTCTCTCTCTCTCTCTCTCTCTCTCTCTCTCTCTCTCTCTCTCTCTCTCTCTCTCTCTCTCTCTCTCTCTCTCTCTCTCTCTCTCTCTCTCTCTCTCTCTCTCTCTCTCTCTCTCTCTCTCTCTCTCTCTCTCTCTCTCTCTCTCTCCCCCATATTGTTTGAGAGGGATGTTCTGTTGGGGAGTCGACAGTCACACCTCCTTCTACTTTGCTACATCACAAGCGAAGGAGCGTAATCAGGCTTTCAGTGCTATAGTACTGTAAGGAACATTTGGAAATGTTGCCAAGACTGTAGTTGAATGGACTGGAGTAAGTTCACAGAGTTTTAAACATTGCAATGTTAGTAGAGTACTGAGTTTATTCATTATGATTGATGACTTATCTTAATAAACGTGGTATCATGAAGCTCTACATACCGCTGCGTAGTTGTATATAGTGCATTCGGGAAAGTATTCAGACCCCTTGACTTCTCCCACATTTTGTTAAGTTACTGCCTTATTCTAAAATTCATAATAGTTTTTTCCCTCATCGATGTAAACAAAATACCCCATAATGACAAAGCAAAAACAGGTTTTTTAATTTTTTGCGAATGTATAAAAAATAAAAAACTTAAATATCACATTTATATAAGTATTCAGACCCTTTACTCTGTACTTTGTTGAAGCACCTTTGGCAGCGATTACAGCTTTGGGTCTTCTTGGGTATGACGCTACAAGCCCTCCAACTGCTCTTAAATGCAAGTAAAACTAAATGCATGCTCTTCAACCGATCGCTGCCCGCACCTGCCCGCCCGTCCAGCATCACTACTCTGGACGGTTCTGACTTAGAATACGTGACAACTACAAATACCTAGGTGTCTGGTTAGACTGTAAACTCTCCTTCCAGACTCTCCTTCCAGACATTAAGCATCTCCAATCCAAAATTAAATCGAGAATCAGCTTCCTATTTCGCAACAAAGCATCCTTCACTCATGCTGCCAAACATACCCTCGTAAAACTGACTATCCTGCCGATCCTTGACTTCGGCGATGTCATTTACAAAAAAGCCGCCAACACTACTCAGCAAATTGGATGCAGTCTATCACAGTGCCATCCGTTTTGTCACCAACGCCCCATATACTTCCCACCATTGCGATCTGTATGCTCTCGTTGGCTGGCCCTCGCTTTATATTCGCCGCCAAACCCACTGGCTCCAGGTCATCTATAAGTCTTTGCTAGATAAAGCCCCGCCTTATCTGAGCTCACTGGTCAACATAGCAGCACCCACCCGTAGCACGCTCTTCAGCAGGTATATTTCACTGGTCACCCACAAAGCCAATTGCACCTTTGGCCGCCTTTCCTTCCAGTTCTCTGCTGCCAATGACTTGAACGATTTGCAAATATCACTGAAGCTGGAGACCCATATCTCCCTCACTAACTTTAAGCACCAGCTGTCAGAGCAGCTCACAGATCACTGCACCTGTACATAGCCCATCTGTAAATAGCCCATCCAACTACCTCATCCCCATACTGTTATTTATTATTATTATTTTATTATTTTATTTATTTATTTATTTTTCTCCTTTGCACCCCAGTATCTCTCCTTGCACATTCATATTTTGCACATCTATCACTCCAGTGTTTAATTGCAAAATTGTCATTATTTTGCCACTATGGCCTATTTATTGCCTACTTCCCTTATCTTACCTCATTTGCACAAACTGTTTAGAGACTTTTTCTCTGTTGTGACTATATGTTTGTTTTTTCCATGTGTAACTCTGTTTGTTGTTTGTGTCGCACTGCTTTGCTTTATCTTGGCCAGGTCTCAGTTGTAAATGAGAACTTGTTCTCAACTAGCCTACCTGGTTAAATAAAGGTGGGAAAAAAGAAGCTTGGCACACCTGTATTTGGAGAGTTTCTCCCATTCTTCTCTGCAGCTCCACTCAAGCTCTGTTTGGTTGGATGGGGAGCGTTGCTGCTCAGCTGTTTTCAGGTCTCTCCTGAGATGTTAGATCGGATTCAAGTCCAGGCTCTGGCTGGGCCACTCAAGGACATTCAGAGAATGTGTGGCCCACTTCTGCAATACAACTCCTGCGTTGTATTGGCAGTGTGCTTAGGGTTGTTGGCCTGTTGGAAGGTGAACCTTTGCCCCAGTCTGCGGTCCTGAGTGCTCTGGAGCAGGTTTTCATCAAGGATCTCTCTGTACTTTGCTCCCTTCATCTTTGCAATGATCCTGACTAGTCTCCCAGTCTGTGCCGCTAAAAAACATCCCCACAGCATGATGCTGTCACCACCATGCTTCACCGTAGGGGTGGTGCCAGGTTTCCTCCAGACGTGATGCTTGGCATTCAGGCAAAGAGTAATATATTGCTTTCATCAGACCAGAGAATCTTGTTTCATAATCTGAGAGTCTTTAGGTGCCTTTTGGTGGAGTGCTGCAGAGATGGTTGTCTTTCTGGAAGGTTCTCCCATCTCCACAGAGGAACTCTAGAGCACTCTTAGAGTGACCATCAGGTTCCAAGGCCCTTCTCCCCCGATTACTGAGTTTGGCTGGGCGGCCAGCTCAATGAAGAGTCTTGGTGGTTCCAAACTTCTTCTATTTAAGAATTATGGAGGCCACTGTGTTCTTGGGGACCTTCAATGTTGCAGATATTTTTCGGTACCCTTCCCCAGATCTATTCCTCGACACAATCCTGTTTCGGAGCTCTACAGACAATTACTTCTTCCTCGTGGCTTGGTTTTTGCTCTGGCATGCACTGTCAACTGTGGGACCTTATATAGACCGGTTTGTCCCTTTCTAAATCATGTCCAATCAACTGAATTTACCACAGGTTGACCCCAATCAAGTTGTAAAAACATCTTAAGGATGATCAATGGAAACAGGATGCATGTAACGGCAGCCTTCCTCCTCTTCGTCTGAAGAGACCCCCCAGCAGGATGCCCCCCTCCCAACCCACTTTTTCCCACACAGTCCTTCCCCTCCTCCCCCTCCCCTCCCCACCCAACACCCTCCCCCACCCCCCGTATCTTCCCACCCATCCCCCTCAGCTCCTTCCACGTGTTCATATCTACCTCTCCCTAAATGTCTCCCTCATCACAGACATGCTGACACAGAACCAAGACATATAACGCGACAGACAGGCAATATGGCAGGAAGTAAATCCCTAACACCTCTATCATGGGTGATAACTTTATACCTTCGCCATATCCCAAAAAGCTATTGCCTTAAGGGAATTTAGTAAAAGGCTGTCTGACGATTCAGCAATACCAGTCAATATAGCATTTCACATCATATTTGCCTCGCATGGCATGAAATCCTCTTACAGGCATATGTTACGGTATAATCTCTAGGTTTAATAGGTACGATTTCAAGCCGTGGTAAAGATTGCCTTCAATTTCTCTACCAACACCCTCCCAAACAGAAACATAATCAATTTCACAGTGATACTATGGTGATTTTTCAGTGGAATATTGTGAAATATTAATGTAATAAAACATAATTATTTAAAGCATTAAAGGAACCTGTAACCACAGCTGTATAGCATAAGAAAAGCCCATATAAAAAAGAAAGACACACATTGTAATCCAGATGCATGCGTGGATAAGAAGTGTTCGAATCAATATAATGAATGTACTTATGACTATAACCTGGTGGGTGCTGATATAATCTATATAATGAATGTACTTATGACTATAGCCTGGTGGGTGCTGATATAATCTATATAATGAATGTACTTATGACTATAGCCTGGTGGGTGCTGATATAATCTATATAATGAATGTACTTATGACTATAGCCTGGTGGGTGCTGATATAATCTATATAATGAATGTACTTATGACTATAGCCTGGTGGGTGCTGATATAATCAATATAATGAATGTACTTATGACTATAGCCTGGTGGGTGCTGATATAATCTATATAATGAATGTACTTATGACTATAGCCTGGTGGGTGCTGATATAATCTATATAATGAATGTACTTATGACTATAGCCTGGTGGGTGCTGATATAATCAATATAATGAATGTACTTATGACTATAGCCTGGTGGGTGCTGATATAATCTATATAATGAATGTACTTATGACTATAGCCTGGTGGGTGCTGATATAATCTATATAATGAATGTACTTATGACTATAGCCTGGTGGGTGCTGATATAATCTATATAATGAATGTACTTATGACTATAGCCTGGTGGGTGCTGATATAATCTATATAATGAATGTACTTATGACTATAGCCTGGTGGGTGCTGATATAATATATATAATGAATGTACTTATGACTATAGCCTGGTGGGTGCTGATATAATCTATATAATGAATGTACTTGTGACTGCAGCCTGGTAGGGGCCCCTATTATTTTTCAACCAAACTGTCACAGTTGTGCCACCAATATAATTGGTTCAGTGATTTGTAGAGTGTTAAATGATTTGTAGAGACTGGAAAAAGCCCGCCTCAAAGAAAAAACTTAGGGTGAGAAACAATAGTGGCGCGAAGCCAAAAAGAGTTGATCATTTACATAGAGAGGAGTGACTATGTATGTGATGTAAGGATGAAACTGTATAAAAGGAGTGTGCTGAGGCTGGGAAAGACCGTTGATCCATGGACCAGTTCGGCTTGTTACTTTGTAATAAAGTCTATTTGAATTCACAAGTTCCGGTGTCTGAGAAATATTATTGCTCTGGAGCAGGTTTTCATCAAGGATCTCTCTGTACTTTGCTCCGTTCATCTTTGCCTTGATCCTGACTATTCTCCCAGTCCCTGCGATTAAAAACATCCCCACCGCATGATGCTGCCACCACCTTGCTTCACCGTAAGGATGGTTCCAGGTTTCCTCCAAATATGACACTTGGCATTCAGGCCAAAGAGTTCAATCTTGGTTTCATCAGACCAAAGATTCTCATAGTCTGAGATTCTTTTGGTGCCTTTTGGCAAACTCCAAGTGGGCTGTCATGTGCTTTTTACTGAGGAGTGGCTTCTGTCTGGCCACTCTACCATAAAGGCCTGATTGGTTCTGCAGAGATGTGCTGCAGAGATGTGTGTCCTTCTGGATGGTTCACCCATCTCCACAGAGGAACTCTAAAGCTCTGTCAGTGACCATCGGGTTCTTGGCCACCTCCCAGATTAAGGCCCTTCTTCCCCGATTGCTCAGTTTGGCCAGGCTGTCAGCTCTTGGAAGAGTCTTGGTGCTTCCAAACTTCTTCCATTTAAGAATGATGGAGGCCACTGTGTTCTTAGGGACCTTCAATGCTGCAGAAATGTTTTGGTACCCTTCCCCAGATCTGTGCCTCGACACAATCCTGTCTCTGAGCTCTGGTTTTTGCACTGAAATGCAATATCAACTGTGGGACCTTATATAGACAGGTGTGTGCCTTTCTAAATCATGTCCAATCAATAGAATTTACCACAGGTGGACTCCAATCAAGTTGTAGAAACATCTCAAGGGTGATCAATTGAAACAGGATGCACCTGAGCTCAATTTCGAGTCTCATAGCAAAGGGTATGAATACTTATGTAAATAAGGTATTTCTGTTTTTTATTTTTAATACATTTGCAAAAATGTCTAAAATCTTGTTTTCGCTTAGTCCTTGTGGGGTATTGTGTGTAGATTGCTGAGGATTTGTATTTATTTAATCCATTTTAGATTAAGGCTGTAAAGTAACAAAAAGTGGAAACCGTCAAGGGGTCTGAATATTTTCCGAAGGCACTTTATTGTATGTACATTTTACGGACATAGTATATTTTACATTAGTTATCTTGTTGTTTTTAGTCCCACCTTTTGCTCCACTTAACCACTCACATCTATCCCTGAACACTATCTAGTTTTGATTTCTATTTGCCATATATTTTTCAACTGTGCTGTGGTGTTTCACAAACGTTCTGAACCTTTCAATTCTCATAGTTTCTACAGATTGTAAATGAAAGAAAGTATTATTATATTATTGATCGATTGACTATGACTTTTGAAATCCCCCAGCAGTGCTATTTACAGAGTTAGCTCCAGGTAAATGTTGCAATTCTTCAGCCATTTCTGAACCTGCGACCATAAAAACAAACTTCATATGGACAGTACCAAAACAAATGATCTAATGATTCTGTCTCTTTGCAGCAAAATATGCATAGCTGGGATGATTCTACCCCCCATGTATATATATATAGAATTCTATTTGTTGCAAGAATTTTGTATAATCATTTAAATAGAAAAATTCTACGTTTTGAATTCGGCGTCGTGTATCAGTTCATAAACCATGTGCCGTGGAATTGGTACATCTCTTCCAAACAATTTTTCATTAGTTGGTTATTTTCTTTACTACTCTCTTTACTCCACTAAATAGGGCAAGGTTCAGCACCTGCCTCCCAGTGCTTTGGATGTTACTCTAGGACCAGAGCTGAGGTTCAGAGCCCTGAAATAGAAGTCATCAGAGGCAGGTGTAAATCACAGAAAAAGACACAGCAAAACATGATAAACCTGACATGACCCAACCTGGCTGGAGACTTATGAGGTGTTGCCTTTGTACTGTAAGCTCTGAAACACGCTGCCAAATATCATTCAGAAGAACAACATTTATTTCCTCTACACAGGCGCCATACCAGCCTATGGGAGATTACGACCTGACAAAGGCTTTTTGAAAGGCCAACTAAAGCTTTCTTTCTTCATACAAAGAACCTGTATGTTATTTCCAACCCACAGTCAAACCTACCAAGACGATCTATTTGTTGCTGTCCAATTGGAAAAAGCAACACAATAGTTGTTATCTAGTTGAATTGGTTTAGCCAGGAGTTGCTGAAATTGCAAAGACAAAGAAATTGTAAAGACGAAAAATAATGGATACCTTGCCAGCAAATAAGAAAACAACTAAGTGTCTGTCTTTCATCATGTGAATAATGTCTTATTTAAGATGTGAAGACCTGTAGACCACACAAGTGAAAACACTATCTGGTCGACCCAACAAGTAGGACATAGTCTTTCTTTGTTTTTATTAACATGACCAAAGGGGGATTTATTAAGTGTATGCCCAGGGTTGGGGAGGAACTGATTACATGTAATCCTTTACGGTCACACTTTATTTGGATTGTCCTATATACAGTAGATGATGTAATCAGATTACAGATACCTTTGAAAAACTAAGATTACTTCATGGATGACTTTTAAATTCAGAAAGGATGTTTGCGGAGAAAAAAAACAACATTGACACCTTTTTGGTTTCTCAATGACATTCAATTCAGCATTGAAAAAAGTCACAAGTTTAAGTTTGTTCCACCTGAGCAAGTCTGACCACAAGTCAGAGACCACTATGATGACACACCAAATAGGTTTGATGGATCCTTTTCTCTTATTCAATTTACACGTTTTTAATGTCACGTGAACAAGTACAGTGAATTGCCTTCATACAGGATCTAACCCCAACAATGCAGTAATCAGTAAGTAATGGAATGCAGTAATATGAAGATGGTGCCGAAGAGGATGGCTGACATTTTACATGCTCCTGACTAACTGTGCTAACTAGTTTTTTAGCCTTGTTTGTAACTTATTTTTTTACCTATTTTGTACATAATGTTGCTGCTACCTTCTCTTATGAGCGAAAATAACTTCTGGACATCAGAACAGCGATTACTCACCTCGAAACGGAAGAAGCTTTTTCCTTTAACGAGTCCGATGAGAAGGATATACTGCTTTCCCGGGAACAGGCCCAAATCCCCGTCATTTGCATGAAGAAAAGGAGGCGCAGGTCG
The DNA here is from genome assembly GCF_045679555.1 of Salvelinus alpinus. NCBI lineage: Eukaryota > Metazoa > Chordata > Actinopteri > Salmoniformes > Salmonidae > Salvelinus > Salvelinus alpinus. The sequence goes on along the minus strand of NC_092109.1, from coordinate 20,702,442 downwards.
GGCTGCCTTCTGAGAATCCGTAGGCGAGCGAGTAAACTCCCACTGCCACCCGTTCTACTGGCTAACTTGCAATCATTGGAAAATAAAATTGATGACCGACGATTAAGATTATCCTACCAATGGGACATTAAAAACTGTAATATCTTATGTTTCACCGAGTCGTGGCTGAACGACGACACGGATAATATAGAGCTGGCGGGATTTTCCATGCACCGGCAGAACAGAGCAGCTACGTCTGGTAATACGAGGGGTGGGGTGTGTGTCTATTTGTCAATAACAGCTGGTGTGCGATATCTAATACTAAAGAAGTCTTGAGGTATTGCTTGGCTGTGGTAGAGTACCTTATGATAAGCTGAAGACCACAAATCAAATAAAAAATCAAATCAAATTTTATTTGTCACATACACTTGGTTAGCAGATGTTAATGCGAGTGTAGCGAAATGCTTGTGCTTCTAGTTCCGACAGTGCAGTAATATCTAACAAGTAATCTAACAAATTCACAACAACTACCTTATACACAGAAATGTAAAGGGATGGAATAAGAATATGTACATATAAATATATGGATGAGCGATGGGAGTTAGGCAAGATGCAATAGTTGGTATGAAATACACTAAATACATATGAGAGAAGTAATGTAGGATATGTAAACATTATTAATGTGGCATTATTAAAAGTGACTAGTGATACATTTATTAAATCCATTTATTAAAGTGGCCAGTGATTTAGGTCTGTATGTTGGCAGCAGCCTCTCTGTGATGGCTGTTTAACAGTCTGATGGCCTTGAGATAGAAGCTGTGTTTCAGTCTCTCGGTCCCAGCTGTGATGCACCTGTACTGACCTCGCCTTCTGGATGATAGCGGGGTGAACAGGCAGTGGCTTGGGTGGTTGTTGTCCTTGATGATCTTTATGGCCTTCCTGTGACATTGGGTGCTGTAGGTGTCCTGGAGGGAAGGTAGTTTTCCCCCGGTGATGCGTTGCGCAGACCGCAGACTACCCTCTGGAGAGCCTTGCGGTTGAGGGCCGTGCATTTGCCGTACCAGGTGGTGATACAGCCCGACAGGATGCTCTCGATTGTGCATCTGTAAAAGTTTGTGAGGGTTTTAGGTGACAAGCCACATTTCTTCAGCCTCCTGAGGTTGAAGAGGAGCTGTTGCGCCTTCTTCACTACGCTGTCTGTGTGGCTGGACCATTTCAGTTGGTCCGTGATGTGTATGCAGAGGAACTTAAAACTTTCCACCTTGTCCCTCTGCTGTTTCCTGAAGTCCACGATCATCTCCTTTGTTTTGTTGACGTTGAGTGAGAGGTTGTTTTCCTGTCACCACACTCCGAGTGCCCTCACCTCCTCCCTGTAGGCTGGCTCGTCGTTGTTGGCAATCAAGCCCACTAGTGTTGTGTCGTCTGCAAACTTGATGATTGAGTTGGAGGCATGCATGTCCACGCAGTTATGGGTGAACAGGGAGTACAGGAGGGGGCTGAGCACCCACCCTTGTGAGGCCCCAGTGTTCGTGGACTACAGGAAATGGCGGTCCGAACAGGCCCCCATTAACATCGACGGGGCTGTAGTGGAGCGGGTCGAGAGTTTCAAGTTCGTTGGTGTCCTATTGAACTATGTGTCCAATTGAACTATCATGGTCGAAACACACCAAGACAGTCGTGATGAGAGCACGACAAAACCTTTTCCCCCTCAGGAGACTGAAAAGATTTGGCATGAGTCCCCAGATCCTCAAAAAGTTCTACAGCTGCACCATTGAGAACATCCTGACCGGTTGCATCACTGCCTGGTATGACAAATGCTCGGCATCTGACCGTAAGGCACTACAGAGGGTAGTGCGTACGGCCCTATACATCACTGGGGCCAAGCTTCCTGCCATCCAGGACCAGTGTCAGAGGAAAGCCCATAAAATTGTCAGAGACTCCAGTCACCCAAGTCATAGACTGTTTTCTCTGCTTCCGCACGGCAAGCAGTACCAGAGCACCAAGTTAGGACCAAAAGGCTTCTTAACAGCTTCTACCCCCAAGCCATAAGACTGATGAAAAATTTATAAAATGTTCACCGGACTATTTACATTGACACGCCCGCCCCATTTGTTTTGTACACTGCTGCTACTCGCTGTTTATTATCTATGCATAGTCACTTCACCCCTACCTACATGTACAAATTACCTCAACTAACCTGTACCCCCGCCCATTGACTCGATACCGGTACCCTCTGTATATAGCCTCGTTATTGTTAATTTGTTGTGTTACTTTTATAATTTTTTACTTCAGTTTATTTGGTAAATATTTTCTAAACTCTTCTTGAACTGCACTGTTGGTTAAGGGCTTGTAAGTAAGCATTTCACGGTAAGGTCTACACTTGTTGTTATTCAGCGCATGTGACAAATACAGTTTGATTTGATTTGAATCAATATCATTGTAATGCTAGAAATAACATAAGGAAATAACATAACACAGGAGAAATACAAATAAGAAATCAGAAGAACACGATAAAAAGTCATTATACTGTTTACAGGGTCAGTTCCAGCACCATATTTACAATGTTCAGGCATACTGGACAGGTAGATGTGTATAGGGGTAAGGTGAGTAGGCATCAGGATATGTGATAAACATAGTAGCAGCAGCATATATGATGATTATATGTGAGAGTGTGTGTGTGTGTGTGTGTGTGTGTGTGTGTGTGTGTGTAGAGTCAGTATAAGTGTGTGTGCATATTATGTGTGTGTGAGTAAATTATGGAGTGAGTGTTTGTGGGTGTTTGAGTGTCAATGTGCGTGAGTGTGTAGGGCCCTGTGAGTGTGCATAGAGACAGTGCAAAAATACAAATTAAATACAAGGGTCAACTCAGATAGTCCGTGTAGCCATTTTGCTAGCTATTTAGCAGTCTTATTGCTTTGGGATAGAAGCTGTTCAGGAGCCTGTTGGTGTCAGACTTGATGTACTGGTACCACTTGCCTTGTGGAATCATAGAGAACAGTCTATCGCTTGAGTCTAACAATTTTCTGGGCCTTCCTTTCACACCGCCTGATTTAGAGGTCCTGGATGGCAGGGAGCTTGGACCCAGTGATGTACTGGGCTGTCTGCACCACCCTCTGTAGCGCCATTCTAATGCATCTTAAGGGGAAAGTAATCCGATTACGTTACTGAGATTGGGTAATCGAAAAGTTACTTTACTGATTACAATTCTGAACAAGTAACTGAAACAGATTGCATAGAAAGTAAGCTGCCAACCCTGCTTATGTCAAGTCCAAACCATTTGCTTGTACAGAAAACCTGAATGAGCAATCAATTTTATGGCAGGGCTTAGAGAGATAAAACACAAAAAAGGCTTATTTATTGGTGCAAATTAAATATTTTAACTTTTCCCTTTTTTGTTCTAAAGGCATGTGTTTTATTGGGTGATTTCATGTTTGTCACTTAAAATCCCCTAATCACAACATGTGTAGACGGAGCTTTAGTTAAGATATAGATAGAAAATGCATATGGCACTGCTATGGTAGTGTAATCATATTTCTGCTCAAGCCTCCAGTGATATGTGCAGTTGCCAGCAGTCAGTATATAAAGTTAATCTGTAATTGATAGAAAAGGGAGTAGAGAAAGTATATTACGTTGTTAGCGCGGTGAGTCCTTTCTTACAGACCTGACCCGAGATTTTAAATCAAAGTCGTAAATTAGTTTTGTGGCCGTAAATTCTTGGGTCACTCAGGAATTATATTCTCCTGGTGCATTTGATTGATTTGTGGACCGTCTCAACTGATCTCGACCCAACGTCTGATGTCATCGACCATGAATCCCTAGGCTGCCTGGCTTCCCCTCTCCCTAGCATGCCAGAAATACTACCATAATTGCTCTCTTTCTTTCTCTTCCCTACCCCCCTCTCTCTATCTCTCTTTCTCTACCTCTCTCACCGCTTCCCTTTTTCTCTTTCTGTCTCCTCTCAACTTTCCTTCTTCCTCTCTCTGACTCTCTCTCTCTCCCCCTCTGTCTCTCTCACTCCTGTCTCATTAAATTATAAGGCAACCGTTACTTTATGGCGGCATTGCTAATTCACACAAATATCCATCCACCGTTTGTTCGCCTCATTGTTTGTTGAGCTTTCAAAATGATAGCACAGGGACAAAACCATGGGATTACAAACAACCAAGTAGCAGCCAGACAGCCTTTGAGGGGAGTGAGGGAGAGAACGAGAGGAAAAGACAAAGGGAATCAGAGAGGCAAGTTATCCTACCTCTCGCCCGTCCATAAAGGGTTCTCTGAATCTTGTGAAGCGTGGGAGTGGGCAGATTTCCTCGTCCTTCTCGCCAGCCGTGGTTTTGGGCAGTTCCATGGTAAGAAATGTGACCGTTCCTGGTGCAAAAACAATGTCTTATCCCGGAGCTTGTATAAATGATATTACTAAGCTGCTCCTGAATATACTACAACAGAACATGGAAATGGATTCTATCATAGTCCATGTGGGTTTTAATGACATTATGAAGGGCAGCTCTGAACAGTTGAAACTGGATTTTAAAGAGCTGATTGACTCTCTGCTAGAAACTAATAAAATACCAATCATATCTGGCGCTGTGCCCTCTGAATCGTGTCACTGAACTCTTTAGCAGGATTCTTTCTCTTCACAACTGGCTACGTGATTATTGCAGTTCAATGGGTGTAACTTTTGTTGACAAATTCGATACCTTTTGGAAACAAAACACGTTTTATAAGTAGGATGGTATCCACCTAAATCATTTGTGTTCCTGGATCCTTTCACAGCATTATAAAGCTGCATTGAGACAATGACTTATCAATGACCCGAGCCCAGCTCAGTTAATCCCTACCATTGTGATGCTCAGTGCTGATGCACTGAGTTTGAAGGTAGGCCTTGAAATACATCCACAGGTACACCTCCAATTGACTAAAATGATGTCAATTAGCCTATCAGAAGCTTCTAAGCCATGACATAATTTTCTGGAAATTTCTAAGCTGTTTAAAGGCACAGTCAACTTAGTGCATGTAAACTTCTGACCCACTGGAATTGTGATACAGTGAATTATAAGTGAAATAATATGTCTGTAAATAATTGTTGGAAAATTACTTGTGTCATGCACAAAGGAGATGTCCTAACCGACTTGCCAAAACTATTGTTCACAAGACATTTGTGGTGTGGTTGAAAATGAGTTTTAATGACTCCAACCTAAGTGTATGTAAACTTCCGACTTCAACTGTAGCCCAGGTTAACATACAGTGTAAACTCCATCAAGACTGTTGGAAAAGCATTTCAGGTGAAGCTGGTTGAGAGAATGCCAAGAGTGTGCAAAGCTGTCATCAAGGTGAGGGGTGGCTACTTTGAAGAATCTAAAATATAGTTAGATTTGTTTAACACTTTTTTGGTTACTACATGATTCCATATGTGTTTTTTCATAGTTTTAAAGTATTTATTATTATTCCACAATGTAGAAAATAGTACAAATAAAGAAAAACCCTTGAATGTCTAGGTGTGTCCAAACTTTTGGCTGGCACTGTGTATTTTCTGGATGATTTCAATATTGACTGGCTTTCATCAAGCTGCCCATTCAAGAAGCTTCAAACTGTAACCAGTGCCTGCAACCTGGTTCAGATTATCAGTCAACCTACCAGGGTAGTTGCAAACAGCATAGGAATGAAATCAGCAACAAGTTTTGATCACATCTTTACTTATGCTGCAGAAATTTGCTTTAAAGCAGTATCCAAATCCATCGGATGTAGTGATCATAGTGTAGTAGCCATATCTAGGAAAACCAAAGTTTCAAAGGCTAGGCCTAATATAGTGTATATGATGTTATACAATACGTTTTGTTGTGATTCCTATGTTGTTGATGTAAAGAATATTTGTTGGTCCGTGATGTGTAATGAGGAGCAACCAGTCGATGCACTTGACACATTTATGAAATTGCTTATTCCAGTTAGTAATAAGCATGCACCCATTATGAAAATTGGATTGATGAGAAATTGAAAAAGTGTATGGTTGAGAGGGATGAGGCAAAAGGAATGGCAAATAAGTCTGGCTTCACAACCGATTGGCAAACGTATTGCAAATTGAGAAATCATGTGACTAAACGGAATAAAAAGATGAGGAAACTACACTATGAAACAAAGACAAATGACAAAAAGAATGATAGTAAATAGCTTTGGAGCGCCTTAAATGACATTTTGGGGAAAAATACTTACTCAGCTCCATCGTTCGTCTCCCCATTTGAATCAGATGGCTCATTCATCATGAAACCGACTGATATTGCCAATTACTTGAATTATTTTTTTCATTGGCAAGATTAGCAAACTTAGGCATGATATGCCATCAACAAGCGCTGACACTACACATCCAAGTATATCTGACCAAATTATGAAAGACAAGCATTGTAATTTTGAATTCCTTCTGTTTTTTATTTTTTTTATTTTTTGTACCATCATCTTTGAAATACAAGAGAAAGGCCATATTGTATTATTCCAGCCCAGGTGGAATTTTGATTTTGGCCACTAGATGGCAGCAGTCTATGTGCAACGTTTTTGACTGATCCAATGAACCATTGCATTTCTGTTCAAAATGTTGTGTCAAGACTGCCCAAATGTGCCTAATTTGTTTATTAATAATTTTTCATGTTCAAAACTGTGCATTCTCCTCAAACAATAGCATGGTATTATTTCACTGTAATAGCAACTGTAAATTGGACAGTGCAATTAGATTAACAATAATTTAAGCTTTCTGCCAATATCAGATATGTTTATGTCCTGGGAAGTGTTCTTGTTACTTACAACCTCATGCTAATCGCATTAGCCTACATTAGCTCAACCGTCCCGCAGGGGACCCACCGATCCTGAAGAAGCAGCACTATAAAGTATGCAGGTTCTACAGGCCCTAGTTTTGTCGTACCTGGACTACAGTTCAGTCGTGTGGTCAGGTGCCACAAATATGGACTTAGAAAAATTGCAATTGGCTCAGAACAGGGCAGCACGGCTGGCCCTTGGATGTACACAGAGAGCTAACATTAATAATATGCATGTCAATCTCTCCTGCCAAGGCAGCAGCTATTGGGGATCCATAATAAATACAAAATAGATGGTGTGAGAGATGGATGGACGGAGAGAGTAAGAGAGAGAGAGAGGGATTGTGTGGAGGGTTGGGTGTATGTTGCCAGTATGTTACCCTCTGTTTTGAAATGCTCGTGGCAAGCCAGACCACGGAGCTCTCTTTGTTCTCCTAGGCGATCCTTATCGATGCCAGTGGTGAAGCCTGCCACCACAGACTCCCAGTCTATCCACTCACACTCCACTCAGCTGCACTGTGGGTAACAGGCCCAGTCATCCAGACCCAGCTAGCGCATCTGATCGGCCATCTTCGATCTTGGATGGGAGTCTCATCAACAGGCTTTGTATGCCTGACAGTAGTGTTAACAACACTGCGGGGAAGAAAGCAGCCAAAATACCTTTTGTGGTCATCTTTGGGGGAAAAACACAAAGGCTAGAGAAAGTTTCTGTTGTAGTCTCCTTTCACTATAATAATGAGAGCTTTTGTCCCACTGTTGGTCTTTGAGAGGCTTAATTTTTTAAAACATAATAGCACTGTGAATAGCCTGCGGAGCAAAGTACCTGTCTTTGATGCCAACCACTTAAACAACCAAAAACAGCAACGCGCTGGCAAGCTGCGTCCGGGGTCCTAAACTAAACTTTACAAATTGCATGAGAAAGACACCCTGCCCCCCCCCCCCCCCCTCCATTCACTGGCCAGTGACGTGACCACATAATTTAAACAATGTGATTGTTATATGCGGTGTTGTTTTGCTGGGCAGAGGTTCTGCAGCGAACTTCGGACGGACTCTGGCCCCTCGTCTTCTGTGAGGTTCTTGGGAATACCAATATACCACACATCTCTCTAGATGAATAACAAGTTCGGACAAACTATGCGAACAATGTCTTAACAGGCTGTATTACAAACAAAACTATCAGTTGGTGGTATTAAAACACAGGCTCTTCAAACAAAAGGAAGACTTACAGAAAGCAAGACATTAAAATGGGGCTCTGCCAGTGAAATAGCATTGTGAAACAGTTGAAGAAAAATGCATGATAGGCTACATGACCAAAAGTATGTGGACACCTGCTTGTCGAACATCTCATTCCAAAATCATGGGTATTAATATGGAGTTGGTCCCCCCTTTGCTGCTATAACAGCCTCCACTCTTCTGGGAAGGTTTTCCACTAGATGTTGGAACATTGCTGCGAGGACTTGCTTCCATTCAGCCACAAGAACATTAGTGCGGTCGGGCACTGATGTTGGGCAATTAGGCCTGGCTCGCAATCGGCGTTCCAATTCTTCCCAAAGGTGTTCGATGGGATTGAGGTCAGAACTCTGTGCAGGCCAGTCAAGTTCTTCCACATCGATATCGACAAATCATTTCTGTATGGACCTCGCTTTGTGCATCGGGGCATTGTCATGCTGAAACAGGAAAGGGCCTTCCACAAAGTGTTGCCACAAATTTGGAAGCACAGAATCATCAGCTGCACCATTAAGATTTCCCTTCACTGGAACTAAGGGGCCTAGCCCGAACCATGAAAAACAACCCCAGACCACCAAACTTTACAGTTTGCACTATGCATTCGGGCAAGTAGTGTTCTCATGTCATCCGCCAAAGCCAGATTCGTCCGTCGAACTGCCAGATGGTGAAGCGTGATTCATCACTCCAGAGAATGCGTTTCCATCACTCCAGCCGACACTTGGCATTATGCATGGTGATCTTGGGCTTGTGTGCGGCTGCTCGGTCATGGAAACCCATTTCATGAAGCTCCCGATGAACAGTTCTTGTGCTGACATTGCTTCTAGAGGCAGTTAGAGTTGTGAGTGTTAGTGAGTGTTGCAACCGAGGACAGATGATTTTTACTCACTTCACGCTACAGCACTCGGTGGTCCCATTCTATGTGCATGTGTGGCCTACCACTTCGCAGCTGAGCCGTTGTTGCTCCTAGATGTTTCCGCTTCACAATAACAGCACTTACAGTTGACCAAGGCAGCTCTAGCAGGGCAGAAATTTGACGAACTGACTTTTTGGAAAGGTGGCATCCTATAACGGTACCATGTTGAAAGTCACTGAGCTCTTCAGTAAGGCCATTCTAAGGAGATTGCATAGCTGTGTGTTCGATTTTATACACCTGTCAGCAATGGGTGTGGCTGTAATAGCCAAATCCACTAATTTGAAGGGGTGTCCACATACTTTTGTATATATAGTGTATTTGTTGTTTTGGATGATGAACAATATTAATTTACATGTATGTATTTTTAATTTGGGATTGTTCAATCAGCTCTGGCTGGACATCCCAGCATCCTTACATGCACATATCCATGTATGCACGTTGGTAGTTCATGTCTCATAAACAGCCATCATGTCTCTAAAAGCTACTTATATGAGACAGACTGGACTACCTACAGTATAGCGCTTCGCAGGACACCATCTCTCTAATGATCTAGCAGCACCCCATGTCATCAGGGAACAACATGGCTGTCTTTCCCCCACACTACAGTGTACTGTACTAGCCACTGCCACTGGGAGGTCCTGGGGAACTCTAGGTACTCTGAGGCCTTAATATGTGAGCAGGAACTTCTTCAGAGGAAGTGGGAGTTCCATTTAAGGGAGTTATTAGGTGTAATGGCCGTTGCTGCCAACCGGCTGGTCTGTCCTCTGCTGTAGCTTCACGTACCAGGCAGGGCCACTGACTGACGTAATCGTTCCTCTGGAATCCTCACCCGCTCCTGAGTCCTGGGTCCTGACCCGGCTCTGAGTTGTGGCTTTTTTCAAAAGAGAGTTCAGTGGCTGTCAACATTGGCTTATAGAAATGCTGTGCAAAGTGTAGGAGCCGGGTACACTGGGTAAACTCTGTACATCTAGCTTTGAAAGAAGGTTGGGATGGGATGGCTGAAGCAACATAGTTTTTTTCCGGTGTCAAAAGAGGCCTGTTTCTTTCCCTGGTACGGTAAGGGTACATATGAATGCGGTTTAAAAAAGGTTGTTAATTGTTGTAGACAGATTTAAGATGTAAGCTCTAATATTATTTATGTTCTTTGTTAATTCTCTCTCTCTCTCAGGTTCACTCTATATGCTGTGGACAGTCGAGGGAGTCGTTCAGAGTCTAGCTTCGTCTCAGTGCGGACTTCTTGTCCCATGGTAGATGATAGCAGAGCAGAAGGTACTCCTTCTCACACTCCCCTTTCACACTTCATTTTCTCTTCCTATATTCTGTCCATCCCAAAACCTTTCCATTCATCCTTTACACATTGTCCTTTCCCCTTCTCTCTAACCCCCCCATTTAGCCCCTCGCCATCCATCCCTATCTCTCTCCAATAGACAATATCACTTTTTAAAATATTTTTACATTTATTTAAATGTAAATTTTATTTAACTTGGCAAGTTAGTTAAGAAGATTTTTTTTTTTTTACAATGACGACCTACCCTGGCCAAACCCGGACGACGCTGGGCCAATTGAGCACCATCCTATGGGAGCCCCCGTTGTTGGCATACATAGAATTTTTTTTGCACCAAGGTTTTCACCAGCACCTAGGATTTACTTGTGATGGTGATCTTGCCCACCTTAATATGAGATCCTTATCACAAGTTCACTTGTGTCTTTTAAATGAGTGTCTTCTAAATGTCTTCTCCCCTCTTCCACCTCCTCCTGTGTCAGAGATAGCAGACAAGGTGTATAACCTGTACAACGGCTACACCAGCGGCAAGGAGCAGCAGACGGCCTACAACACTCTGATGGAGATTCCCCCTCCGCTGCTTTACAGGGTGCAGCACCACTACAACTCCCACTACGAGAAGTTTGGAGACTTCGTCTGGCGGAGTGAAGATGAGCTGGGACCCAGGTGAGGCTCGGGAAGGCTTGGAGGCTTGGACACGTCTCAGGTGTCACTGTGATTCTGGTGTCCCCACAACATCTGGTGTCACTGTTTGCTTGGCATCAGTGTCACTTCAAATGTCATCTTCCACTGTCTGTGTGGGAAGTATCTGAGAAAACGGTGACATGTTGTTTTCTGTGTCCAAAGGTTCCTTATTGTGGATCAGGTAAATATTTAATTAGTAACAGATTCTCCCATTGGCCCACAGATTTCAAGTATAAGCAACAGTCTACCTAATTGGTCCAGATACTTAATCTGTTACTGGTCTAAGTTGAACTATTTGAGCTAGCAGAACTTCATTGGTTATGATCATGAAGTAAAAAGGCAATAATCACAACATTCTCAAGAATGTCTTAGGGTTCTTGGCAGCCTTTGCCAAAAACATCATTATCTTTTTCCCCGTCATCTTCAGTTTTCTGAAATGTTGAATCTTTCCATTCCAGTGGATTTCAGAATGGCCGCCTTCCAACCCTGTAACATGAGGTTGTTTTTACAGAAGTCTCATATATCCAGTCAATAAGTTGAATATCTGTTGCTGGAGCTCCATTGTTTCTTCATCCATCTTCAAAAAGGTGGATCACACCTGTAGACACACACACACACGTGCAAACCACATGCACACACAAACACACAAACACCTTGGTCAGCAGTATTTTTGAACAGCAAAATATTGGTTTAGGCTTTCACTGCAAATCCTGGCCCATAAAACCAATCATGAACAGGTTTGTTCCATTGGAGTACCAAAGAATCCACACGGCACAGGCATATATTTTCATTTTAATTTACTCAAGTTCATGAGATGTTTTTATTTCCTCTCATTTACCTTTTTATCAGATTGGGGACCCAATTGGTGACTGGACTAAAGTGATAAATCTACAAATTACAGCCTTGCTATTACAAGGGAGCCTAGGGCGTAGCAAATGGTCTTGGGTACATGGAATGGGACTGGTCCGGTGTTGGCATTTCACGAGTGTTGCGGTTAATAGGGACTGCACTGTTTGTGTATAGTGCGGAATACTCATTCATAAAACCAACTTCTCTGGTTACTTGTAAAGGCATGAAGCCCCCAGTAAACTCAGGAATGATTTCATAACCACGTCAGGAAAGCATTGCTCCGTTTCCCCGGGCTAGGACTAGACTCTTTACCCACACAGAGCTGGAGGATTAGACTGAACACAAGGGCTCCTTTCAATCCAACCTGCACTGTGGTATTTGCGGGTTTGTTTTCTACAAGTGTTTTCAAAGAGTTTGCAGTGGTCTCCTGGAGCCAATGAGAAGCTGTTTGTTCCTGTGAATGATTACCCAATCAACCAATTGAGAAGCCTGTATTTCTCGTGATTAGCCAGTCAACTGATTGCTTACTGTTTAGTTTGTAGTCAACCCTCAGGGTCCCTAACTTCAATAAAAGCTTAAACTTTTGAATCATGTGATTAATGAGCATACAAATGCTTAGTTGACCTGAAAAGACCAGGGAAAATATATAGTATGAGGGCTGATTCCAAGGCATTTGGATGACTGACAATGGAATGTTATTTACTCCCTGAAATTGGCAGGGCAGGGCTTGTTGGGTTATGTACACATGACATTCACTTCTGACATTCACATCAATCAGATTTCACATAAATCCTTTTAAGATTATACAGTGATTGATGTGAGATTTGCGTAAGATTTATGAGATGCGTTTACGACTTGATGTGTGTCCTCAGAATGGACAGTGTAATGTATTTGCTATCTGTTGTTATGGGGGTTAAATGGGGTTCAATACACATTGGGCTGGTAGTGTCTGGCTCGCTCTCTATTTTAGATGATAGCACTCAAGACCAGGCGTTATCTACTGGGACTGCCTGGGGATCCAGGGTATCACCGAACTAATGGCATTCATGTCATACCAGGCATGTGTGTGCACGCAAGCACACACATACCCAGACCTCCACTCGCTGCAGTTATCCATTATGGTGGTCTTCCAGCCTTACCTTATCACTGTTCACTGGCAGGGCTAAAATAGAGATGAGGGTTATCAAACTGGACAGTTTTATCTCCATCGTTTCATTCAAATACTCAATCATGGACACTTTTACTGACACTTGTGGCTGCTTTGTGTGATGTATTGTTATCTCTACCTTCTTGACCTTTGTTCTGTTGTCTGTGCCCAATAATGTTTGTACCATGTTTTGTGCTGCTACCATGTTGTGTTGCTACCATGTTTTTGTTATGTTGTGTTGCTACCATGGTGTGTTGTAATGTGTTTCTAACCTTGATATTTTGTTGTCTTAGGTCTCTCTTTATGTAGTGTTGTGTTGTCTCTCTTGTCGTGATGTGTGTTTTGTTCTATATTTATATTGTATTTATTTTAATCCCAGGCCTCAGTCCCCGCAGGAGGTTTTTTGCCTTTTGGTAGGCCGTCATTGTAAATAAGAATTTGTTCTTAACTGACTTGCCTAGTTAAATTAAGGTTAAATAAAATAAAAAATAAATATAGACAGATGTAGAGAATTCATGTGTCGTAGTCATCTTGAGTGGTTGGCACTTTGAACTGAAGGGTACTACAGACACGTACAAATGGTATATCCTTTTCTCTCTACCAATTTAATGTCCTGGTACAGCATTTTTTCAATATAACATAAAATGCTAAAATAACTTTTGAATGTACAAATCCATAAACACTTTTATGTACAGTATGTGGTCTGTGTATGTGTTGATTTGTTTGATAACTAGTGTCAGTAACAGTTATTTAACTCTTACATAACGAAGGCATAGATGTCCCCAATGACTTTTGAAGATTAGGGTATTTGGGTTTTCCTGTCTTTGCATGCCTTCTGTAAGCAGAAGCCGATTTGTGCAATCAGCCTTTTTTAAGTGTTTATTTGGGGAAGTGAATTGGTAAGGTCAGCTTTGACTATGAGGTTACATACTTGTTTCGAATTACATACCCTATGCCAAACACCGCTCTTACGCCAAGCCAAACACTACATTTGACAGTCAACGAACACTAACTAAACTTTCAAGTCCATTTCCTCCTCATTCTCATAAAGATTTCCTGCTGAACCCTGCCTCGGTCTGCCCCCCGAAACAGACCACCCCGGACAAAGCAGTTTTATGTGAATAGACACAGGGGACATTAGCATGATATGGAGATGGAGAAACTTAGACTACCGGCCGGAAAAAAGAAAATATTTGGACAGACACCAGGTTAGAACTCCAGCAGGTCAATAGTTTTGCGATGATGGCAACATTAGGTTTAAAGTTTCAGGCCCTGTGTTTTGTTTTGTCCACACCCATTGGCTGGAAGCGCTCTCCGGCAGCCATAAATAATATCATACATATCATACATTCTGTGATTTGGAAATTGAAGGTGGCGTTTGCGGGGACCGAGGGGGAGAGTAGGGGGTATGTTGTACTCCTGAAGAAGGCGTTTGGATGACTGACAGTGTAGGGTTATTTACTGCCTGAAATTGGCAGGGCAGGGCCTTGTTGGGTTAATATACGAGCTGGCTCTATCGGTGGTGCCTTTTAAAAGGTAACAGTATGGCCAACTGAAATGTGACCACTCAGCATTTACTCACTATGTCAGGAAATCTGGGAGACCGACGGAGCTACACTGAGACTACACTGAGACTACACTGAGACTACACTGAGACTACACTGAGACTACACTGAGACTACACTGAGACTACACTGAGACCCAGCCACCGACCGCTAGCATTGTCACAGCACCACCGCACATATTTCTTGCTCTCGCCATACTGTGCATGTACTGTACAGTGTGTTTATATCGATGCATTATTTTAAATTGTGCTCAATGTTATTGTGTCTTTATGTAGGTTGTTTTTCTTATTTGGGTTCCATGCAGGTGTAGGATCTTAATTTGAGCCAGTTTGCTACAGCAGGAAAATAATCCTGCAGCAAGGGGAAATGTAAATTATTATGTGTATTATAATTAAAGGACATTTTTCTGGATGTTGATACATTTTTCGTAAGGGAAAATCAAGTATGACAAAGTAGAAATTACAAACTTCAGAAGCCTTTATAAACCTCAAATACACTGCAAGTTTTACATTTCCTGCATTGCAGGATAGTTCTCCTGTAACAGGGTGATCAAATTAAGACCCTACATCTGTATGTATTCATATTCAGTCATTTCTGCTGTAGCAACAGTTTCGCACAAGTCTTGAGGGTTTTATTCTCGTGGAAAGGTGCTACTGGCTTACGTTACACTGTTTTATTTATTGGATGAACAAATGGGGTTTTATTCACAATTGTATGATCATCTTTCACCATCCTGATAAGATAAATGAATACAGCTGGAAGAAAACAGAAAGGACTGCCTCTCTGGTACTGTAGCTTTAGGACTTGGTGAGTTATGATCTCCAATATGAACCTCTGTTGATGAATATGTAGGCATTCTTAACCACCAGTCCTCAATTCACCCTCTTGCACGAGGCCCACTTTCTCATATGTTTGATGTTCTGTTGTTGTAGGCAGTGGAATTTGAAGAGAGAAAGAAGGAAAAAAGGTTGCCCTTTTTCTAACAAGCAAGTGAAAAGGTTGTCTGTGCTCCTAGCTTAACCAAAGACTGATGCTGATGCTTAACAGACACCCACTTCTCCAAACAAATGGAATATGCCTCCTCCTCAAAGCTATCTATTTTTGGTATTTGTATCTGTTCATATCAACCTAACAACACGTCACACAGAAGAGCTTAATCTTAACTGCTGAGAATGAAGTATGTGAGAATGTCAAGTACTGTAAGGGAATGAATCCAAGTGTGTGTGTTCATGTGTGTATGTGCGTGCACGCTTACAGCAGTTTGTCTGCCCGTCCTGTCTACCTTGAGCTGGCCTCTAACATACCCTCCTCTCGCCAGGAACATGAGCAGGCTGCCAACACAGACTAGAGACAGACCTCCTCTCTACTCTAGTCTGGAATTCAATCAAACCTGCTCTGCAACTACCCCACACTGCAGATACACATGAATGAACCTGTTTGTTTTCTAGACTGCTGTTGAAGACTTATTTGAGAAAATAATAGTTACAAGTTAATGTGCAGGTATAGTAGTTTGCCAAGTTCCTGCAGTGGTGGCGGTGATGATGATGAGGAGGAGGAGGATGATGATGATGTTGGTAGTGGTGGTGATGATGGGGGCACGGGGTGTGGCATAATTATATACACTACGATACAATACGTGACTTATTGGTCCATTTGCACAGATATTCTTTAATTATTGCTGCTGCAGTACCCAACCTGACAAAAAACACACACACATCACAGGCTGCCATAGCAGTGCCACTGGAGCAAATATGGCCTTGTTTAAGGGCAAAACGGCAGTCGATAGTATATAGGATGTTGAAGCCTCCAGTTGCGGCTCACTCCCTGTAAATTTCCTCCCAACCAGCTCGGGGATTCGAAACGGTAATCCTCTGGTTACCCTGTTATTACCGAGCTGTAAAGTATGAATTGCTACCGGTATTTATATCACCATGAAGAAAAAAAATTATGACCAAAAAAATAGTTTTTTAATACTAATGATGACTGTTATGCGTCCCCCCCCCCCTAGAAAAGCCCACCTGATCCTGCGCAGGGTGGAGAGGATCAGCCGGTACTGCCGTGCCCTGCTCCACAGCGCCTACATCCAGAGCCGCACCGACACCATGGCCTACATGTTCTGTCGCAGCGAGGAGGTTCAGCCCCCTAGCAGTGTGTGGCATGGCTCCCTGCAAGAGACACGCACTGCCTGCATGGAGAAACTGATCTCAGTACAGCGCAACACATACGGCAACGCCAAGCTCCGATGAGACAGGCCGCGAGACGACACCACAGTAGCCTCCTCCTCCTTGCTTCTGGTCTCTCCACTGACTGGTGTTTTTCCAAACCAGGAGAGCCCTGAAACCTCAACCCCACTGGACATTGTTAGAATAATTACTGTCAAACGCCCTCAAAAATCCTTTTCGAAATTTGAAAAAAGTGCTAAGAACAGCTTGAAGAGGAAAGACGTTTTGGATGTACATGCCAGTGACTACTGACCACTACTATCAATGAGGAGGAGCGGTGTGAGCATGTAAATTATCATTCAACCCAAAGCAAATTGGTTGGAAAAAAATACTGAATGTAATATTGCAGTTTGTCATGGTGCTTCGGCTCTGGAAGCTTACCAGGGAAACAAACAAACAAACGAAAAACAACTCCCTGTATGTCTCTCCTCTTGGCTGGAGCGATGGGAAGGAGACCGTTAAGAGTGGTATTATCATTTCAATTTTATTTTGATCATTTGTAATACTTGAGCATATCACCACTTTAACAACGCTTTATAGTCTTTTTACAGCAGACAACATAGTGTTTATAATGAAGACTACAGAGAAATCCTTCGAGCCGGATTGTGATGTTATCAGCTGTATTGTACGTTGTGTGAATAACGCTTGGCAGTTAGGAAAGTCCTTAACTAGCCATGTTTCATTTTTTGTTTATTTGTTGTTGTTTATCTCCTCACAAGTTGACAGACGTGGAGAGCTCCAAAACCGCAGGGAAAATACATATTTAAAAATAGTCCTTTATTGTGGTCATCTGGTAAAGAAAAGAGAAGAAAAGAGAAAAGCAAACATTTTTAGAGGAAAATCTTTTAAAGAATTTCAAGAGTTTATGCTAAATGTATGGATTGTTTGATTGTATGGATCTTTTAGGATCCCTTCCTTCAAGGAAACTTTTACTTGACTTTCCATCGCTCAAGAGCCATGGACATAAATCTCCAACTCATTGTTTTTTAATTGATTTGCATTTCATGTTATATCAATTGTGATAGTCAATTATTATATTGTAAATATAAAGTTGTACATAACATATGTATTATTATGTGGCTTTGATTGTCTTTTTTCGAAAGAATGCGAAATATTAAATACTATACCACAAGCATCAGCATTATTTTCCACAAGAAGGAGACATGACCTCTTTTTAACCAATTGATTCACATCTGCGATATATGCTACACTACAGTCCCTGGGCTGGAGAGAAAGTGAAAGATTATAATGAACCCAAAACACATGCATTCTCCCATGGAATTATTCAAATACAACAGCTGCAAATGTGAACTTGTATGTAACGTCCCTCAGGATTAACTGTGAATACTTTCCTACAACAGCTAGCCCTTCACTCTGCTTACGGTAGGTAAGTAACAACATCCACTGGGGGTTTTCTACCGTCAATAGTGACCCATTATACTAGTGGACCTCTTATTTACATTCATTTCCAAGGGGTAAAATCTCTCTCTCTTTCTCTCGCCCTCTGTGTGTGTTTGTGCTGGGAAATGTTCTATTTTTCCATCTCCATGCCACAAACTATTCCTTTACACTCAGGTCCAGTCTCTTTCCACTCATGCAACATTAACTGTGCTTTACGAATCAGTAGCCTGATGTTCATTCTCGCAAATTAGGCCATTAATGTCACTGGGGTGCCAAGAACAGCACTCAGGTTTCCATGTCAAGGAATGAAGGCCCTAAATTTGGATTCATACTTCATTCATTACTACTGTTTTGATAGTAGCTCTTGACATTTTCATATCCATAAAATCAAATTGAGGATGTCCAGGTGCGTAACACTTCAATGCACGTTTAGGTAAACATCAGGGGGCCATACAATACAAGGTTTGTAGTATTATCTCTAGGAAATTGGCTATGTATAGTCATCTATAATATTAAACAAGGTTATCGTGAGCCTAGTATTGGAAAATGTCAGGTTATATGTAGAAATTAATATTTCTTTTCAAATGTATTGGAAACTCATAAAGGACAAATGGACAACACTTAACCAGTGTTTTATTTCTACACAATACATGAAAGGGAAATTAACATGATAGTCATCGTGAATGAGGATTCATTCTCATGAAAATATAGTACGCATCATCAGACACCTGCTTGCCATGTACCAGAGCACCGGAAATATAATACCAACTGTGAAAAAACAAAGAATACGAGGAAATATCGTCTGATACACAAAAGTCTGATCTGTTGTATGTTCCTGAAAAAGTGCATGCTGTGTATGGACCTAACAGAATGGATGAGAGAGAGAGGGGTACTGATGGATACCTTTACAGTGTTGGCGAGAGTCAGTTCTAAATCCATTGAAAAGTGGGAAAGAGTAAGCAAATACCTGTGGTATTGAGGAAGGAGGAAGGATAGGTGAGGTGTTGTTTGGTTGGTGCCATTCAGTCCATGAGGGTGAGTTCAAGGGGAATGGTGTTCACTGTTATACAACGGATGGGTCTAATAATGGATGCTGATTGGTTAAAACCGCATTCCAGCCTTTGTCTATTCCACAAGTTACCACCGGCTAAAGCTATGACGTTGAAATGCTTATTTACTCTGTTCCATCTCACTGCACAATCCACTGTCTCATCAGCCCAGCCAGGCAATTTATAAACTTGATCTCCACTACAAAAAGCATCTTGATATTATCTCCCATTTCTTTTAGACTAGCATTTGGTTTTTAACAGCGGAGATTTGTATAAACCTTGCTGTCTGTCTCTCCGACATTTGCAACATTGTTTCAATATTGAAATTCAATCTCCAGTTGTCCCATAGTAATTAACGTGTCGGGACGAGACAGACAGGCAGACAGCTTTTCTCAGGCAGTGGAAATCATGAATCAGCTTGTATAATTTTTATATATAAATATTAAAGGAATGTCAATAGAAAACAGGTAAAACAAAACGATATGCAGCTAGTTTGCAGTCTTTCCAGCTTCAGTTTGAAGTGATTGTGTTAGTTGTGTTGTTGGCTAGCTCCTCAAACAACAGTGTCCTGACAAGAGAGCACATTTTCGATGCCAGGCGAAATCGTGCATCGTTATGGATCTATCCAAATAAATGTCACTAGAAAACAGCTTAAACACACGCAAATGCAGCTACTTCGCTGTTATTCTGGCTGCACTGTTTGACGTGACTGTAATTTAGCCGTAGTTGGCTAGCTAGCAAGCAAGGGATATGAATGTTGCCAGCCAGTATGGCAATGGAAAATTTAGAACGAACGACTGGGTCACGTCCACAGATACAGAACAAAAATACTTAATGACTGGATCGTGCCTCTGGCAACCGAACCAATCTAACGAATGACCAGCCGAACCTGAGATTTGTGTCGGGACTATATCTCGTGGAATGATGAAATAGTATGAATAAATTCATCAAAATAACATTTTTTTATGAAAATATGTCAATCATTATTTGAATATGTTGGTAACCTGCTGTATAAAAGTGATAATGCCGGTGTTTGGAGGATATATTGGTACAACACCATGCCAATATATCCTCCAAACACTGGCTTCTCTGGCATTATCACTTAATTAAAGTCCTCCAAGTCTGATAAGAAGAATGTGTTGTAACATTATATTCTCTTCAAATGAATGCTTTCCTCTAGTTTTGTTTGTTTTCTCTCCCAAAAAAAGAAGGAACATTTTGGTCATTTATTTTCAACTGACTGCTCCGAGACCCAGAAACTGACCACATGACGCTTTATTCATCTTGACAACAAATAAATTACGTTTGATTTTGTATATGACTGTTTTAAGACAATTGACAACAGTGTTTGTATAAAGCCTGTGTTGTGCATTATGGTATTGTATTAGTTTGTACTTTCAGGTGGTACTTCGATGGTAGACAATGCACAATGTATTTTTCTTATATTGCCTCTGGTAAAAATCCAAGAGCTACCCCAAACAGATAATAAATGGTTTTGCAAATACAATCATCATAGAATATAATTATTTACATCTTAAAATATATATGCTGAACAATCGGGTACGAAACATTGCAATAATACCACTAAATATCCACATAATATGTATATACTAGATTTTATACTTTCCACTTAGAAAAGGACCATTAATTTTTCATTTCTGTGCGTGGGAATAAGGACCATTCTTCAATCAGGAGCCTGTGAGAGGTACTTGAGTAAAGTTTACTGCTTTTAGCAAAGCTAGCTAACACCACAGAATTTCAACTGTTTACTCATGCCTGGTATGTAGCTAGTTTGTGTTTGTGAAAATCCCCTCCCATGCACAATAATGGACTAAAATAAGTTATGTCTACTGTATGTAAAGCGGTGGTGTAAAGTACTTAAGTAAAAATACTTTAACGCACTACTTACGTCATTTTCTGAGTATCCTTACTTTACTATTAATATTTTTGACAACTTTTACTTCACTACATTCCTAAAGAAAATAATGTACTTTTTACTACATATATTTTCCCTGACACCCTAAAGTACCTGTAACATTTTGAATGCTTAGCAGGACAGGAAAATTGTCAAATTAACGCACTTATCAACAGAACGTCCCCGGTCATCCCTACGGCTTCTGATCTGACTCTCTAAACACAAATGCTTCATTTGTAAATATGTCTGAGTGTTGGAGTGTGCTCCTGGCTATCTGTAAATTTAAAAAAAACAAGAAAATGGTTTGTCCTTTTTGCTTTATATAAGGAATAGTAAATTATTTATACTTTTACTTTTGATACTTAAGTATATTTAAAACCAAATACTTTTAGACTTTTACTCAAGTAGTATTTTACAGGGTGACTTTCACTTTTACTTGAGTCATTTTCTATTAAGGTATCTTTACATTTACTCAAGTATCACAATTGGGTACTTTTTCCACCACTAATGTAAAGACATTGAAACGGACTCTCTGCCATGCATTTCAAATGTTGATTTATTTTACTCCTCTGGTCTGACAGTGAAGGACAGGGCAGTTCCTCAACCTGCTGAACTAGGGCTCATATGTTAGGTAGTATTCCAATTATCCCTCCTCCCTGCTCGTCCATGCGGCCCACCTCACCTCCAAGGCATTCCCTATCCGACCTGACCGCTATGCCAGCCTGCCGTTTCTTCTTCCTGACAGTGACGGATGGCCCGGAGTGTCAGGAGGGGAGTGCTGCAGTGAACAGCCGCCACCTCCAAGAGAAAGTTAGACTCATCGGTCCTGGCCCAGGGGCAGCTCTGTGTGTACACAGTTTTTACACCTGGACAAATACCCAGGCCCGCCAGGAAAAGCAGCCCACCTCCACCCATCCCACCCCTTCCCCTCCTCTACCCCCTTTATCATCAACCCACCTGGAGCACCCCCGGCTGCCTGAACACTCCTCAGAGTTCATTGAGTATGGATCTACCTACTTCAACATGATATAGGTTCTCCCCTTAGAGCAAGTTCGGTTTACTATTGAAGAGTTATCGAATAAAATAAAATGTGGAAAATGACAGAACATTCTGGATTTGCAATATAGAAAGAAAGAAAAATTATACTTGTGCACTGCATAAACATGTGGTGAATCCTCATTCGGCGAGAGTAGTGTCTATCTACCCCAGTGACCAATGAGACAGCGACCTTGACCAGCGCTTTGTGACAACGACATTGTGACAGAAATAAAATGACAATAAAGGAAGAGAAAAAAACGTTTTTAACTCACAACCAATATGTCTGTTTATAAGAGCAATGTAAAAAATAATTTACATGAACATTAAATATAACTTAAAAAAGTATAACACTCTCAATAAATAGTTCTACTATTTACACCATTGCTAAGAGACGCAAAAATCACTAAATACCAACATATAGAAGCAGCAAACATTACAGGCATGAGGTACAGCAAAGGTATCCTGTGGTGGCTTACAGTAGAGAGGTGATATTCTCGTATACAAAACATCACATCTGAAACGTCATTTCATAACATCCTGGCTTTATGGCTTTGGAACAGTACCTTGCCCAGTACAGAGAACACATCAGAAGACTAAAGCCAGACCATACATCATTGGCTGTGTACATGTTGACACAGAAGCAGTCACATTCTGTAAAGACTGTCATATCCCTTTCTCGGAGAGTCAGTTTCTGGTCTCCGGACTTTGTAATGACATTGATGAGGATGACGACACAAGACAGTGTCGAAGACAGGAGCTGTAGATAAGTGAGAGAAAGGGGGGGGGGGGGGGGGGGGTGAAAGAGATGACAGGTCTATAATGTTTGTCCAGTGTGAGGGAAGGGAGGGTCCAATGGCAAGATAACCCTTGGGTTAGTCTATGGATGGCTTTTTAGAAATCCTGTGGGAGTGTTGGCAGATGATGATAATCCATAGTACGGTTGTTGGCTTTGTGTAGTGCTGTTTAGTCTCTCCTTACTAGTAATATCTCTAATGAAAGCAGCAGTATTTGGAGTATTATTTCATACCATTAGATTATATCAACATAACACAGTTCATTTTACCAGGGATATATATTGTATAAAGTGTTAAATGCACAATTGTCGAAGCTGATGTAGGCTATATAACAATGAATGTAGTCTCCACAGTTCCTTCACTCAGGTTTTTAAAGTCTTTAAATTCTGCAACTTTCTAGAGTCCCTTTTTTTGGGGTAGTTTCTTCATTTAGTTATCCGTTCTCCATGGTTCCACGGTTTCCACGCCACAATTTGCATCAAATACATAAGATGGTGCATTACACAAACCATGGAGAAAAAATTAAAAGTTTGTCTCCTATCCAGGAAGAACACAAAATACATTAATGCTTTCATATCATGTATAATATTTAAAAACGTGTACATCTGACTTTTTTATATTTGAACCTACATTTTTAAAAAAATGGCGCAAGTCCCAGGTTATATAGCCTTGATACAATAATATCGTAATCATATGATAATGGATACGAGTGGGAATACAACGATGCTAATCACAGGAAAGCTAATAGTAATAGCATAGGAGTGTCAAATGACAAAAACATCATACACTTTTTCAAATCACCTTTCTGACAATAGCAGCTTCTAAACGTTTTGACATATATTTTTTTTCTTAAAAGGCAACCTAAAAGTGCAGTAACTGAGGTAAATAATACAAATACTGATGAAATATTACGACATTTTGTAAAAATGAAAATGAAAAATTTAAAAATAAAAATGAAAATTTAACAGGAGAACAATTGTAAAGTTGTTGGTTTTTTTTCACCTCTACGGGCGTAAAAAGCTGTATTACACTGAAAATGTCATATTTACATTGTACATTTGACGTTGAAATGTCTCCCTACTTTACTGTGTGACGTGGTATTGTCCTACTATCTCTCTACTCAGTCTGTATCTATGATGACCAGTGATTGGTCAGAACTGAAAGGTGTATGGGAATATTCTGGAATGCCTTATAGCAGCCTATGTTGAGGAGTCAAAGGGACCATCCCATTGGTCCATACCGGATGAGCGAGCTTAGGGCTCTATTCAAGGGCTCTAAGCGTTATAGATTGTGCGCTATAAAAATGTAAAGGTTATTTCCGATTGAGTCGATATATGCAGCGTTTTTCAGTGAATGCAGTCTCCGCTAACGCGAGAACAAATGCCTTTAAATTTCAATCAAGCTGTGACGCTGAACTTCCGAGACATGGACTGAAAATAGCCCTAAGGCTGCGTTTAGACAGGCAGCCCAATTCTGATATTTTCTTCACTAATTGGTCTTTTTCAGAGCTGATGTGAAAAGACCTGATGTGATCGGTCAATTAATGAAAAAAAGATCAGAATTGGGCTGCCTGTGTGAACGCAGCCTAAGAGGAATACACAGGGTTGTATACATTTATGACCAGATAGCCCAGCGCTGGCTGAAACATGGAGCAGCAGCCTGTGGACCTTATGCCAAGCAGTCTTCATGACAATATGCTGATGAGGAGAACTCAGTTATACAGGTGTGTGTGTGTGTGTGTGTGTGTGTGTGTGTGTGTGTGTGTGTGTGTGTGTGTGTGTGTGTGTGTGTGTGTGTGTGTGTGTGTGTGTGTGTGTGTGTGTGTGTGTGTGTGTGTGTGTGTGTGCGTGTGCGCGTGCGCGTGCGCGTGTGCGTGTGTGTGTGTGTGTGTCTGTATTTGCACATTTCTTTTATGGGCTATGAAAGGTGAGCCTATTAAAGTAAAGGTTGTTGTCTGGTTAATAGGTACAACAGTCACACTACTAGTGCCAGGGATGGCACCTCCAGCACTAATGCAGGTAAGAAAAGGCCAAGCTGGGCTACTAAACACATGCAGTCTGTCAAGCCATTGGGCTCAAGAGAAGCCAAGACAACAGTGTTTTAGGCATAAACTGTACTACTACTACTGCTGTTCTAAATGCTACTTGTTGACAACGAATACATCCAGATGTCTATACTAAAATGAGGAAAGCCTCCATGTTGTTTGTATGTGTATGTACTGTTGAAGGCTATGCGATGTCGCTGGAAACCGTTTGAGGATGTAGTTGTGAATGAACATTGACTACATTCACCAGGTTCTAACTGTGTTTTCAGTGTCAATCACATTCTTGAAGTCGTTTTAAATTCAGTAATAAGTATTGCATTTTTGTATTGAGTCAACATTGCTTTTGGTGAGACATTTCTGATATATTCTCTGATAGACAAATAACCTATGAAGTCTTAGGCCTATTGGACCTTATAAACCAAAAGAAATAGAAATGGAAATGTGAGGTGTTATGTTTTCTGAGGTTAGACATCAACATTATGGGGCTATTGCAACTGTATTTTTTCTCTACTAACCATTTGCAATGTTGTAGGAGTGTTTATTCTAGGTTTGAGTTGAGTGTACTGTACATGCAGATACAAGTGTCCACTAATGCATGGTGTTAGGAGGTAAGCATTAAGGCAGACGGGGCTGGCTCCGTCCAACCTCACTGGGTAGTAATAGTATGCAGTTGGTCATATGGCAAAGTAGCAGCAAAAGTAGTAGCAGCAGGAGCAGCCATACTAACAGTTATTTTTTTGCATTGCAATATGTCTTCATTGCATGTTATGTCACTTCCTGTAATATGTTAGACTTCTCTGGTTTGAATCTCTTTATCTATATGGCCGCCTATATCCCCACCAACTCCTTATCTTTCCTATTTCACATCTGTGTAAGAGCAGAGCTTCTAAGCCTGTGATATATGAAGAAAAAGAAAATGCATTTCCATCAAGAGAAAGCAGAGGGCACGAACTGTCAGCCTGATCCCTGTGCTGTGATATCTCCAGGAATGACACTCTCACCAGCTCTGGAGCAATACAATATGAGGGCACGTCAAGTGCGTTCATACTATCTGTTATTTTGGCAATAGTCCTTCTGTCTGTCATTCAGTGCCACCATTGATGACTTCTGCATACACCCCCACCCAAAAAAGATTCCATATGATATGGATAACGTATCTCACTTTCTTTTTGGAGGGGGGGGGGGGCTGAAAGAGAATCATATGAGATTGTACGGTATTAAATGGACACGGAAGCTGGCACCAAACTAAACAAAAGGCATGCTATCCAGTCTGGGTTTGTTTTGGGGTCATTTTTTATATATATCGTTCATACCAAAAAATGTTTGTATTTGTGTTTTCTTTTTTTCTCTTGCTGTAGATGTTTTGGTGGTTGGTGACTTTGCAGATTCTTTCCTTTCTTTAAGAAATGGGTTTTCCCTTATAGCCTATCTAGTCTGGTCTGTTCATCTTTCCCAATGTGGAGAAGTCGGCGGCAGGTGTCTGTTAGGGGGGTGCAGTATGGGTGGAGAGCTACTCCTGTAAAGCAGCATGTGGAGGAGGTTAGGGGGAGGAAGGGGACGGCGGGTCGCCTTCGGTCCCAGTCCAGGTGTGGGTGGTTTTGGGGTGAGGGTTCGGGGGTCAGGTGGGGGCAAGGAGGGAGTGTTACCCCAGGGAGTGGACGTGCTCATCTTTCCTGTTCTCTGCAGCTTTGGGGTCTCGGCAGGCACAGTCTTCCCGTATGTCACAGGACATGGGGAACGGGATTACCTGGCAGGGACACACAGAGACACATACAATATTAAATCTATAAACAAAAACAAAGACAATTAAATCTCTATGAATAATGCTTGGGTGTTATAGGATTTGTACATACGTAGTGTTAATGATGTCTATAGTATTATTATACTAGTATAATAGTCCGTAGTAGTCTGTATTACATTTATCCAGGGTTCCAACCCTTTTAGGAGGACTGTGGCACTGTAGGAGTGCTGATACATTCCTAAAGAGCCATTAACAACAGTGGTAATAGTGTCAGATGCCTCAGCGTCAACTCCACTAGCGGGAAACGCCGCTTGACAAACACGAGCCAACTGCTGCCAGCCAATCCCGTCGCGGTATGTGGTGGAGTACTACGAGTGTTGTGAAGTGTCAATCCTCCATGAAGTGATGAGTGCCCAGAAACACATTCAAAATAGACCCGGCCTACCATAGGCCTCTGCCAGTGTGTAGAGTTTGACGTCACAGGCGCACATCGGCGGTGCGTCAGCGGCACCAGCTGCTGCTGTGTTGCCTCTCCAAGGGCCTGCTTCAGCTGTTTGGGTACACACAATGCATCCCCAGTCGCTCGAAACTAGGAACACATGTGTCTCCAGCCAGCGCCTGGCGGATTTAGACCAGAGTACCTCTGCATTCTGCATCCCCCCCCCGGCTTATCAGAAGGATGTGGGTGTGCTGCTTGTGTCTCGTTTTCCTATTAGGGTTCTAAGTGGTGGCTTTGACAGAAGGGCCAGAGCAGTGACGGTAGAGAAACATTGGCTATCGCAACAAATAAAGCAGCAACGGGGTAACAAATAAACTGAGTCATTAAGAAAGACTAGGCCTATTAGCTAGCACAATCAGGAAGGCTGTTGGCTGGCATGGGATGACTTCAGACTTCAGCAGTCAGTGTCTCATCCTCCTATTATCTGAAAATGGAATTGTTTGTTGTTACGGCAACATACTGTACAACTAAACCTTGACTACGGTAATAACATCAAATTCACTAAGTCATGGGCAAACACAAGTAGCTTGTTTATTGGCTGGTAAGAAGGACATACAGTACAGAACAGTACAGCAAAGAACAGCAAAAGGGATTGGGGGATTGGACAGAGGATCCCTCGAGAGTCAAGACTTTCCCCTATGGCCTCCAATGTCATGGTAACCCTGGGTGGTATATACAGTACAGTAGAGAACTTACATCCAGGGAAGCCCACCAATAGCCTGTCTGGGACTCAAGGCCTTCAGGGGCATGGGGTTTGTAGAGTAAACATTGGGGCACTGGGGCTGAAAGAGGGAGAGTGCACCAGTGGCTGAGGCACGATGACGCAGGTCCGTCTTTGAAATGGAATATTAAACCAAGTTGTTTGTGAGAGGGATTTCCTAATGGGTGAGGGTTGGGCGGCCAACACCAGGCTCTTCTGAGAAAACGGGCCCTCCATGTGATGACTTTACAAGCACAGGCCGGACACACTTCAGAAACAGCTGTCAATCGCATGAACAGGGTTTACTCTGTGCCTCTTTAGATCCAGGCATGAGGCAAAAAACACACCGCTCCAATTCCTCCTCCTCCTCCCTTTTCTCTCTCACGTTCCTTCATACCCTCTTCTGCTGTCTGCTTCACACTTTCTCTCTCTCCCTCCTGTCTCTCCCTCTCTGTCAGTTTAGCCCTCATTCTCTCTCTACTCGCTCCCCCCCACCCCCCACAATCCTATCACCACACCCTTTTTACTCCCTCCCTCTCCCTCTGTGTGAGGATCTCTCTATCTGGTCAAAAGAGATGGTGGGTGTCAAATTTGATATGGGTTCCTGTGACCTTGACCTCCAGGGTGGCTGGACCAGCTGCCACATCTGGCCCTGATAAGGGATCTCAGAGGGTGGCTGGGAACGGGGGCTGAGTGGGGGCCAGGGGCCCCGTGGAAGTCCCAGGAAGACACCCACAGAAACATGAAAGCCCCTGTGAAAGAGCAGGCACATCAGAGCCCATGACCCCCACCTCCAGAAACAGACTAGAATCATGCCAGGCCCCACCTATGTGCGTGTCAGTCTATGCTCAGGGGAGGAAAGTGTTTGAGGGGTAGGGAGGCTGTGGAAGGGAAGGACTACTCTCAAACTTGTGTGCACAAACACACACACACACACACACACACACACACAATTAACAAAAACAAAACACCCGGCAATGTTCATTAGGTAACACATTCAATTGATAACAAAATATATTTAACATATCAACTTGGTGGTTCGAGCCCTAAATGCTGATTGGCTGACAGCCGTGGTTTATCAGACCATATACCACAGGTATGACAAAACATTTATTTTTACTGCTGTAATTACATTGGTAACCAGTTTATAATAGCAATAAGGCACCTTGGAGGTTTGTGGTATATGGTCAATATACCAGCGCTAAGGGCTGTGTCTAGGCACTCTGCGTTGCGTTGTGCTTAAGAACAGCCCTTAGCCGTGGTATTTGGCCATATACCACACCTCCTCGGGACTTATTGCTTAAATATGTATCATTATATAAGCTACATTTTTCCTGTCAGTTCTAAGTGGCTCATCTAGAGATCGTGAAAAAGGGAATCTCACATCTGAAATCAAGCTTTGTTTTGGTATTTAAACACATTGAGTGTAATGATCACCTCTCTGTACCATTATTATCCACATAACCTCAACTCCTATGAACACAGGCAAGCTGATAAAACAAACCAGCACTAATTGTGTTATTCCAATGAGAACCGCTGGTGATCACTCTTCACTACACAGAGATACATGTTTTTATAACAACAAACACAGGAGAGATGGATAGAGAGTGGGAGAAAGGGGAAGGGAGAAAGTATACATGGAAGAGGGAGAGAGTGGCGAGAGCATGAAAGACCGAAAGGGAGAGATAAAGAGAGTGCATACAAGAGAGGGAATTAGCAAGCGAGGAGAGAGCAAGAGAAATAAAGAGAAAGAATGAATGAATGAAAGAGAAAGAAAGAAAGACATCCAATGAGAGAGAGAAGGGCAGGTTTTGACTTCGCTAGCGCCCGGCACTCGACGTGAGCAAACAGCCAAGGCTCCTAAACCTGCTGGGAACGTGTTTCCCCTGGAGAGTTACTATCTTTGCACAGCTGTGGAGAAACCCCATCCTCCCCCATCCTCCCCCATCCTCCCACCTCCCAGAAGCTTGTTTTGTTCAACAATCCCCTCCATACCTCCATCCTACTCTCCCCCACTCCTGGTCCATACCATGCCTCCTCTCTTCCCCCTTTAAGACCAGTATTAAAGGAAACTATTTGGAAGGCCTGAGCTGCTCTTTTAGGGATGGGGTTTTATTGCTGTAAACATTGCGTGGCAGCAAAGGCATACGTTGATAATTAAGTCTTATAAAAAGAAGGCAGGTACGGAACCAACACTTAATGCTTGCCGACCAGAATTGTTCGGCAAGCATTAAGTGTTGGTTCCGTACCTGCTGGGCCCTGGCCCTGGGCCCCCGCCATTGCTTCTCTTCCCTTAATTGCCTTGGCAGGGTCTTGGCACAGGGAGCCGAAGTCAAACTCGGTTGCCCTCAGACATTTAAAAATAAGAGCTGTTGATGCAGCACACTCTCTACATGCAGTTAGCCAATATACGCTGTGACCGCAGTGAAACTGAATGGGGCATGATAGGGCTGGATGCCCAAGGACTTGAGAGCACAAGATTGTTTAATCAAAGACACTTCAGTGATGCCCAGAGCTTCCATT
The DNA here is from genome assembly GCF_045679555.1 of Salvelinus alpinus. Taxonomy (NCBI): domain Eukaryota; kingdom Metazoa; phylum Chordata; class Actinopteri; order Salmoniformes; family Salmonidae; genus Salvelinus; species Salvelinus alpinus. The sequence continues at coordinate 20,672,070 of NC_092109.1, read as the reverse complement.
GAGAAAGAAACTGACAGCAGTCTATCTCTTCTGAGCAATGGTTCACAATAGAACTGCCCAGGTAGTTGTGTTCTATGCAATCATGTAATTTCCCAGAATGATCAGTTTCCAGGTTTCGAGGCATCCAGAGTAAGGGGCACCATGGAACCTTGTGTAGTTGCAGCCTAGCCCCAAACAAGGTGAGACACAGAGGAAGGACCAGTATGGATGGGCTGGCCTTTTTATTGCCTGAATTGCATATTTTGTCCACTATCCTGCTTGGTGAATGTAAATCACAGGAGGCTGCTGAGGGGAGGACGGCTCAAAATAATGGCGTGAATGGCGTGAATGGAATGGTGAGTTTGATAACATTCCATTGATTCTGTTTCAGCCATTACTATGAGCCTGTCAGCTGCCTGTGATGTACACGTACAGCTCACTTTGACACAGTAATGAATGTCCATCATCTGATTCTCAGATGAGTAATAGCTATGCCAATAAATAACGGATAAATACACGTTTTCCTATTCAGGTGCATCATCGGGTGTGAAAGAAAAATCCCCCAAGTCAACAAACAGGAAACATTTTCTGCCCTCTCCACACTTCCAAGGTCATCGATTCAATCACTACTGCTTGATATAAACTGAACAACCTTGATAGGATTATAGAAGGGATGCAGGATCCCAGAACAGTAACACTGCACTGTGGGGTAATTGGCTGAACTCTTGCCTTTAAGATCTGAGAGGGTCATTTCCATGGGAAACAATAGAAAGTGTATGAAAACCCCAATGAACTAAGAGTTCAGTATGTTGGTTTGTTTTTGCTAAATTTGACTCAGTCATGACCTTTTTGTAAAGGTGTGATGTGTCAGTCTAAATTGGTGTTTGTTTGAGTAGAAATGTAGCAGAGCGACAAAAAAGGTCATTCATTTTCACGGAACCTCACCTGGCCTGACATATTTATTTAGCTTTTTTTTCCTTCACTCTTTAATTTGGTGTATCAACATTTTCGTTAAACTTCAAAAGGTATGTCTGTTTGAAGTTTCTCCCTGGTGGAACTTGTAGAAGTTAGAGTAAATGTAAACGCAGCAACAGTCACTAGTAGCGATGTCTAGAGAAAAACACGGGCTGCAAAGTGCATGTTTGGGTGAATATGTCTCAGTGAATCAACCAACGGAAAGGAAGAGTTCTATGAAACTGGAAGGAGACAAACAGATCAATAATGACACAGGGAAAACCAGGCCAAATTATGGAAGAATATGGGTCATGGAGGGAATGAGAAGGTGTAGACGTGGGGTGGGGGAGCTCCAAAAAGTTCATTTAAGTCACCAAAGTGGCACAGTCCACAATACAAAAACTAACAGCCACAGTATGATTGTGGAGGAGGGAGGGTTGCTTTGCCTGGTGGCTCCCATTTCCCAAGAAGGAATTCCTTCTAAGGGGTTCTGGGAGAACCGTAAAGGGCCAAGCCAGGCAGGCAGAGAGGCAGGCAGGCAGTCTCAGCCATACCCTCCCTTCAACCCTCTTCCCTCCCCTTCTCCCCCTTTGCCTGCCAACAGCTTGGAGTCATTAGGGGGGATCCTGTGGTGACCTTTTGTGCAGCCTGCCTCGCACCTTCAAAGTCCCTGATCAGAATAATACACAGCAAGTCATCCAGAACTCCTTAATATGCAAATCTCCAGGAGAAAGAAAGAAGGAGGGAAAGAGAAAAAGTGGAGATAAGGAACAAAAACAAACACGGGGTGGCGGGGAAGTACTTTAGCCCCTCCCCCCCTTCTCCTCTCTTTCGGTTATTGCGCTCACACGAAATAACAGAAAAGAACGGGGGAAATTAAGCTGGAAGGTTTTGCCTGGAGGAGAGAAGGAGGGGGAGAAGTGGAGGAGGGGGTGTTCTGATGTTATCTTCAGTAAGCTGGCAGGGCTTTGTTATCATGTGCTGTGTCACAGCGCTAGGAACAACAACCCTGAGTAGGATTCCAGCTGAGTCACTGCCCCCACAGGCACAACAAGTTGTGGTGGTAAATACTGGTGGCATGATACTGTGTCACTCTGTCTGTGTGTCACTCTGTCTGTGTGTCACTCTGTCTGTGTGTCACTCTGCCTGTCTGTGTGTGTGTGTGTGTGTGTGTGTGTGTGTGTGTGTGTGTGTGTGTGTGTGTGTGTGTGTGTGTGTGTGTGTGTGTGTGTGTGTGTGTGTGTGTGTGTGTGTGTGTGTGTGTGTGTGTGTGTGTGTGTGTGTGTGTGTGTGTGTGTGTGTGTGTGTGTGTGTGTGTGTGTGCGCGCGCGTGCGTGCGTGCGTGCGTGGTTTCCAGAGAGCCTTTCCGGGGACTCTACCTATTACCACAGTGTGGTTTGCCAGACTCTTCAATAACATACTGCTCACTTTATCACTCTCTGTGTGTGGTGTTCCCTTTAGAGCAGTGCAATCACTGAAATGAACCATGGCGGTAAGGTGGCATGCCCAAAGGAATAACAGAGAATGTAGAGGTTGTGTGGAGAGATTGGCAGTGGGGGTGGTTTCCCTTGACCTCTGAATAGTCAGACCTGCACGACAATCCCAGCCAGCTCACTAAGTACTACAAACACCCTTTTGTGAATGTATGGGAGGGGGGGGTTATCATTCAGTTGATCCAATGGGGTCTCTACACTAACCTGAGTGCTTGAGTAACAGGACCTAGATGCATGGGGTTGAAATCTCTGTTCTTACTAAGTCTATATTCCCAGCACCTATATTCACACTGGTAGCCTACATCTAGCAGGCCTGAATGGGTCCTGGGCGACTATTTGACTATCACTGGCCCAGACAAAACAAAGCTACATCTAACAGACCTGAAGGGATGGAATCTCTGCCTGTGGCTGAAACAACAACACTAACTTCCCACAAGGAGAAAAACAGTGTGTGACTGACTGTGCCTGTGTGTCACCAGTGAGTGAGCAGAATAGATGGAGACTGTCGTAAAAAGAGGTCTGAGAGTTATTTGTCATTGTCTGTGTCATGTTGTTTTGTTTTTGAGGGCTTACGCAAGCCTTTGGGCCGGTGGCCATGTGTTCCTTTAGGAAAATGAGAATCAGGTGAAAGTGAAGTTAAGTGTTCTGTTGCTGTTTTGGCTGGGGTGATCAGACGGAGGAGGGTGAGGGTGAGCTCTGCCTCGCAGGAACACCAACCACATCTAGAAGGCTGAAACAACTAAAGCCAGCTACACGTCTACAAGCTCTAAACAACAACACAGTCCATCTGCATGAAATAAATATGTATAGTACTTTTCAAAGGCAACACCATTTAGGTCCGGACTGTTTTCATAAAGTCAGATGAGGGATTAAAATGTGTTTTTCAGCAGTCTTTATACTGAATTTGGATGCCACATGTTCTATTTCATGACATTCTTGATAAGACATTAGAACATTTCCCATGTTTCATGCCTCTCACATCTCACATTCACGTCAGACCCATTTCTCCTCCATATATTTCCTTCTCATTTCTTTAACTCCGGTAACCTCTTTAGCCATTCGCTCATGGCAGCCGATAAATCAAATTATGATCAGTTATTTCAGAGCAATTTTCTCTATCTTTCCCAAATCCTAACCATTTCCAGGGAAGTCACTTTTGAAATACCAGATGAAGTGTTTGCTTCAAAGGCTGGCAGGCTGAATGCCTGGGAGTAGCGCCTGGCTTCGGGGCTTGAGCCCAGGTGATCCTCTTATCATTGCGGCTCAGCGGAAATGGCCACCGTTCAGAGACACGCTCCTAGAGAAGGACCCAATCCTCTGTCTTTCTGTCTGCCTCTCTGTCTCTCTGCCTGTCTGTCTGTCTCTCTGCCTGTCTGTCTATCTGTCTCTCTGCCTGTCTGTCTGTCTGTCTCTCTGCCTGTCTGCGTGTCTGCGTCTGGTATTCGGTATCCAAGGACACTAACCACAAAACCTCAATATTATGCAGCTTACAATTGTTTGTAGGACTTTTTTGTGTGTATTGGTGTATTGGGAAAGTATTCAGACCCCTTGACTTTTTACACATTTTGTTAAATTACAGCCTTAATCAAAAATTGATTTAAAAAAATGTTTTTTTTAAATGTTTGCAGATTTATAAAAAAATTAAGAAATACCTCATTGACATAAGTATTCAGACCCTTTGCTACGAGACTCGAAATTGAGCTCAGGTGCATCCTGTTTCCATTGAACATCCTTGAGATGTTTCTACAACTTGATTGGAGTCCACCTGTGGTAAATTCAATTGAATGGACATTATTTGGAAAGGCATGCACCTCTCTATATAAGGTCTCACAGTTGACAATGCATGTCAGAGCAAAAACCAATTGTCCGTAGAGCTCCGAGACAGGATTGTGTCGAGGCACAGATCTGGGGAAGGGTACCAAAACATTTCTGCAGCATTGAAGGTCCCTAAGAACACAGTGGCCTCCCTCATTCTTAAATGGAAGACGTTTGGAACCACCAAGACCCTTCCTACAGCTGGCCGCCCAGCCAAACTGAGCAATCGGGGGAGAAGGGCCTTTGTCAGGTAGGTGACAAAGAAACCGATGGTCACTCTGACAGAGCTTTAGAGTTCTCTGTGGAGTTGGGAGAACCTTCTAGCAAGACAACCATCTCTGCAGCACTCCACCAATCAGGACTTTATGGTAGAGTGGCCAGACGGAAGCCACTCCTCAGTAAAAGGCACATGACAGCCTGCTTGGAGTTTGCCAAAAGGCACCTAAATACTCTCAGACCATGAGAAACATCTGGTCTGATGAAACCAAGATTAAACTCTTTGACCTGAATGCCAAGCGTCACTTCTGGAGTAAACCTGGCACCATCCCTACAGTGAAGCATGGTGGTGGCAGCATCATGCTGTGGGGATGTTTTTCAGCTGCAGGAACTGGGAGACTAGTCAGGGTCGAGGGAAAGATGAACGGAACAAAGTACAGAGAGATCCTTGATGAAAACCTGCTCCAGAGCGCTCAGGACCTCAGACTGGGGGCAAAGGTTCACTTTCCAACAGGACAACAACCCAAAGCACACAGCCAAGACAACGCAGGAGTGGCTTTGGCACAAGTCTCTGAATGTCCTTGAGTGGCCCAGCCAGAGCCCGGACTTGAACCCGATCAAACATCTCTGGAGAGACCTGAAAATAGCTGTGCAGTGACGCTCCCCATCCAACCTGACAGAGCTTCAGAGGATCTGCAGAGAAGAATGGGAAAAACTCCCCAAATACAGGTTTGCCAAGCTTGTTGCGTCATACCCAAGAAGACTCGAGTTGGCAATTGCTGCCAAAGGTTCTTCAACAAAGTACCGAGTAAAGAGTTTGAATACTTATGTAAATGTAATATTTCCTTTTTTTAAATTAAATTATTATTATTTATTTATTTATTTATATATATATATATATTTTTTAATTTTACCCCCTTTTCTCCCCAATTTTCGTGGTATCCAATCGCTAGTAATTACTATCTTGTCTCATCGCTACAACTCCCGTACGGGCTCGGGAGAGACGAAGGTCGAAAGCCATGGGTCCTCTGAAGCACAACCCAACCAAGCCGCACTGCTTCTTAACACAGCGCGCCTCCAACCCGGAAGCCAGCCGCACCAATGTGTCGGAGGGAACACCGTGCACCTGGCCCCCTTGGTTAGCGCGCACTGCGCCCTGCCCGCCACAGGAGTCGCTGGAGCGCGATGAGACAAGGATATCCCTACCGGCCAAACCCTCCCTAACCCGGACGACGCTAGGCCAATTGTGCGTCGCCCCACGGACCTCCCGGGCGCGGCCGGCTGCGACAGAGAGCGAACCCAGAGACTCTGGTGGCGCGGCTAGCGCTGCGATGCAGTGCCCTAGACCACTGCGCCACCCGGGAGGCCCCCTTTTTTTTTTTATACACTTGCTAACATTTCTAAAAAATGCTTTTTACTTTGTCATTATGGGGTGTTGTGTGTAGATTGATGAGGGGGGGAAATGATTTAATCCATTTTAGAATAAGGCTGTAACGCAACAAAATGTGGAAAAAGTGTTCTGAATACTTTCTGAATACACTGTACGTGCATTATATCACACAGCCTTCCTACGCGTTTGAAGGCCAACAGAGGCCGAAAGTCACCTGAAGTACATGTGAAGTTCATAGAAAACTGTACATTGCCATCGGAGTCTAAAAGTGTTTTTTTATCATTGACACCAGCCATGGGACATTGAATGAACCAGTAATATTATTACAGCCCATGTTGACTAAGTATGTGACATGAGAGCTCCCGTAGACCGAGAGCCTGTTCTAGGACATGCCTCCCCCACCCTCCCTGTGCTCTCCTTCGGTTACTCAATGACTTCGGCGTACACCCCCCCCCCCCGTTATGGTCTGTCAGTACAGTGAGTTACGCAATGTTCTGTTATAAGCCCCTGGCCAGCAGATAGAGAGTAGAGATAGTCCAACCAGCCACTCTGGGGTGAAGTCACTTACCATTGGGCTGCCTAGTGACTACATCACAGTGTCTTTCGAACCTTTGAGTATGGACTTAAGACTCTAAAAACACTAAAACACTCTACTCCTGTACTAATATGCAACAGATAAGTGAAGGACAAAAACAAAGCCCTAGGTCCGTTTTTATGGGGCCGCATGTCTCTACATACAGTAGTACATGACTGACTGATTGATTGAAAGGAAATGTAGGGAAACATTCTTGTAAGACTGATGGAACATTCCCAAGTAGGCTACAGGATGAGACTGGTGACTGGCTGTTTAATGGCATACTAGTACTGTTCTGTTAACAGATACCAGACAATAAAAACAAAATCTTAACATTTTTGGTCAGTCCACCTACAGCTGGTTTTCCATGTCTAGAGACAGAACATAGACACAGAGAGGTTGTGTAAGACAACTTGTTCTTGGTGCTGCTGAACAGCTTCTTACTGGAAGCCCTGGTCAGTCAATGGGCCAAAACAGCTACTCAACAAATAAAGCAAAACAAGTCAGAACAAATACTAAAGATGATGCAACCGGGTTAAAACCACTGTCTTGATCCTGGTTTTTGCCTCTTTGTTTTTGACTTACAAGTAACTTTTAATTTTACCAGGTTGGTTTCACAACAGAAGCCAAAAACCTTTTGTTTTTAACTTGTTATGGCTGCAGGGGGCGTATTGAAAAACTGGAAATATGTGCCCATTTACAAACGGCCTCTTACTCAATTTCTGCTCGTACAATATGCATATTATTATTACTATTGGATAGAAAACAGTCTTTAGTTTCTAAAACCGTTTGAATTATTTCTCTAAGTGGAACAGAACTCTTTTTACAGCCCATTTCCTATCCGGAAGTGAGATTTCCAAAATCGATGTCTCTCTTCAAGAGCTTGTCTATAAAAGGGCATGTCACTTAGGACTGTAGAAACACGTCATACGCCTTCCCCTGGGTGTCATGCGGATGTGAGAGCAGAAATGACTTGATTATCTCGTCCTGGGATTGAACACAACCTCTTGGAGTGAGAGTTGCGCACTTTATTTTTTTTTCTGGGCGCGAAGTAGGACCTGGACTCGGCTCCTGGAAAACCCTCGTTAAAGGTGAATATGATCTCCGGCTTCGATTTTATTTGATACATGTCACAATATCATCCTAAAGTATGTTTTTTCAATATAGTTTAATTATATTATTGAAATTTATTCTGGACTTTAGACGTGATGCGACGCAAGAATTTTGTCAAGACGGAGAGGTTAGCACCGCACGGCCAGTGTGCTTGCTAATTCAAGAGGGAAATCGTTCGTTCTGGATCCAAATAAAGACGGTTCTGAACAAAGGACCCCTTGGAGAACATTCTGATGGAAGATCAACAAAGATAAGGACCCAATTTGGGATGCTTTTTCATATATCTGTCGAACTGTGCTATCGCTACCGTTTGACTAGAATCAATGCTGCTGTGTGCTAGCTATTGTAGTAAGCTAATATAACGATATATTGTGTTTTCGCTGTAAAACACTTCAAAAATCGGAAATATTGGCTCTATTCACAAGATCTTTGTCTTTCATTAGCTATCCACCATATATTTTTCTGAAATGTTTTATGATGTGTAATTAGTAGTTGACGTTGGTGTCTGTATTTTCTCTGGCTACTCCCGTGCGATTTCTGACTGTAGCTATGATGGTAGCAGTAATGTAAAACTGATTTATAGCTAAAATATGCAAATTTTTTGAACAAAACATAGATTTATTGTGTAACATGTTATAGGACTGTCATCTGAGGGAGTTTTTTCTAGGTTATTTAGGTTGGTTCTAGGTTAGTTAGGTTGGCTTGTGCATGCTACTTGCATCCTACTTGTGCTGTGAAAAATGTCTGTCCTCTTTTTTATTTGGTGGTGAGCTAACATAAATATATGTGGTGTTTTCTCTGTAAAACATTTAAAAAATCGGACATGTTGGCTGGATTGACAAGATGTTTATCTTTCAAATGCTGTATTGGACTTGTTAATGTGTGAAAGTTAAATATTTAAAAAAAAATAGATTTTGAATTTCGCGCCCTGCACTTGAGCTGGATGTTGTCATAGGCGTCGGGCTGCAGCCATAACAGGTTAACAACAAGAACAGATCGAGTGGAATAGGTAAAAGTGGAGGAGTCTAAAAGAACAGGAAGAGTGGAAAGGTGGGGAGTATAGAACTGTGAGAATAAAACGTTGATTATTAATCCTGATAGGTGGAACGGAAGCAATCACACACATTCTGATTGGACTCTGTGGAGAGTGGACACATGGGCCGACTCCCAGCAGGAAATGAAGAGACTCTGGATCCAGACAGACAGACACATGCTACAGTGCAAAACGAGCCAGACAGACAGACACATGCTACAGTGCAAAACGAGCCAGACAGAGAGACAAACAGATACACATACTACAGTAAAAACCCAGCCAGATACACAGAGGAGCATAAGGAGCCAGAGAAACAGATTACAGTACAGACTTCTAACCCAGAGAGCCAGACACAGCTTGGGTAACAGACCACAACACACACACCCTGCTAGAGATTAACAAGGAAGGGGACCTTATCTGAATCATAGAGAAAGGCAAAATATCAACCTCAACCATCTAGCAAGGGACAATCATGAACACCAACTGATAAGGCACTGCCAATGTGCAATAGAAAAGGGAAGCTTAATGTTGCTTATCTTCAAAATGTCAAGATCAGAAAGATATGTCAGCGAGCATAAGTTCACAAACGAACTACTCAAATTACTCAGTAGCCACAGTGACAACATAAGAATACATTTAAGATAATTCCCATTAACTTTGTTAAGGAGTAGCAACTTAACTGTTATGTTAACTTATCTTAAACAATTTCAAAAGACAGATAAGAAGAAGCCATTTTGTCTTGAGAAGGTTTAGTGAATCCCGGTCCAGATGTTCTGTACTACTCACCTTCTTGGTCTTGACGGTGGAGTGGCAGCAGTCCCCTCCGTCGTAGTTACAGAAGGCTCTGTTGTTGACCGAGTCACAGTAATTGTCTCCAATGAACGGCTGTGACAGAGACCATCAAGAGGAGACAATAAGAGGCAGGACATCATCAACAACACATACACATATGGACAACATAGATGAAAACCACACTGATTCTCTCTGATGTATTTGATTACCCCATTTAAGTGCTCTATATTCAAGTTTGATTTTATTCATATTGTATTGTTTTTTTTTGTCTTATCCCCATCTCACCCAGTGCCATTTTTTAGGTTTTGTTCTGGATTTGCTGATTAAAACTTTGGAAAAAATCGTGCCCAAATGAAACGGCCTCGTACTCTTTTCTAGATCATACAATGTGCATATTATTATTACTATTGGATAGAAAACACTCTCAAGTTTCTAAAACTGTTTGAATTATATCTGTGAGTAAAACAGAACTCATTTTGCAGCAAACTTCCATACAGGAAGTGAAAAATCTGAAAACGAGGCTCTGTTTCAGGGCCTGCCTATTCAACTGTCTTTTATTTATCGATATGCATGCACTTCATACGCCTTCCACTAGATGTCAACAGGCAGTGGAAGGTGGAATGGGGTGTCTAGCTTGATCTGAGGCCGAACAAGAGCTTTTGGAGTGACAGGTCCGGAATTTTCTTTGTCTCGACATTGTCTTCTGAAAAGCGTTCGGTTTACACGGCGCATATCTCCGGCTCTGATTTTATTTGATACATATGATAATAACATCATAAAGTAGGTTTTTTCAACCGAATTTTATCAGTTTATTCAACGTTTATTGGGACTTTTGGAGTTTTCCGTTCTTTGCGTCAAGAGAGGATGGGAATGTTAGCAACCTTGGCTAGCATTGTGGCGCGAATTCGACAGAAGAAATGGACATTCTAAAACCAAACAACGATTTATTCTGGACCAAGGACTCCTTGTACAACATTCTGATGGAAGCTCAGCAAAAGTAAGAAAACATTTATGATGTTATTTCGTATTTCTGTGTAATATGTTGATGTCTATTCTCCGCCGTTTTGGTGAGCGCTGTCTCACAATAACGCAAGTTGTATGTTATGGTAAAGTTATTTTTAAAAATCTAACACAGTGGTTGCATTAAGAACCAGTGTATCTTTCATTTGCCATACAGCAGGTATTTTTATGTAAAGTTTATGATGAGTTCTTTGGTCAGATTAGGTGAGTGTCCAAAATATCTCCGGAGATTCTGGTGAATCGATGCTACGTATTCACAATGTATAATCAGGATTTGTAGCTCTAAATATGCACATTTTCAAACAAAACATAATTGTATTGTATAACATGATGTTATAAGACTGTCATCTGATGAATTTGTTCAAGGTTAGTGATTCATTTTATCTCTATTTTGTCGGTTTTGTGCAAGCTATTTTTGCGGGGAGTAAATCGCGTTGTGTGTTTGGCTACTGTAGTGAGCTAATATAAATATATATTGTGTTTTCGCTGTAAAACACTTAAAAAAATCGGAAATATTGGCTGGATTCACAAGATGTTTATCTTTCATTTGCTGTACACCATGTATTTTTCATAAATGTTTTATGATGAGTATTTAATTATTTCACGTTGCTCTCTGTAATTATTATGGCTGCTTTGGTGCTATTTGTGATTGTGGCTGCAATGTAAAACTATGATTTATACCTCAAATATGCACATTTTCGAACAAAACATAAATGTATTGTATAACATGTTATAAGACTGTCATCTGATGAAGTTGTTTCTTGGTTAGTGACTAATTTTATCTCTATTTTGTCGGTTTTGTGAAAGCTACCTATGCGGTGGAAACATGGTGAAAATATGCGGTTGTGTGTTTGGCTATTGTGGTTAGCTAATAGAAATACATATTGTGTTTTCGCTGTAAAACATTTTAAAAATCGGAAATGATGGCTGGATTCACAAGATGTTTATCTTTCATTTGCTGTATTGGACTTGTGATTTCATGAAAATTATATTATATGATATCCCTGTCCCGTTAGGCTAGGCTATGCTAGTCAGCTTTTTTGATGAGGAGGATCCCGGATCCGGGATCCGGTACAAAAATGTTGTCTCTTCCAGTGTGACTTTTTAAGCCACGGGAGGTCCAGACATGTAAACATGAGTACACCATAAACTATATGAGGCTAAGAAACACTCCAATCATGTGCTTTATGAGGCTAGCCCCGCCCTACCCTTCCTGTTTTATCCAATTGGCTTAAACTGTGTGGATGATGACATCATCCTACTACCAACACCGATTAGAGGGTGAATACTTTCTTTACTACGATAAACTGAAAATATATCACAGTAAAATCGACCAACTTAAATTAAACGCCACTTGTCCCTTTTAATAGCCTCGCATCGGCACACATTTCAGAAAATAAATGCCTGTTTCCAATAAACGCCCGGTCTAAATTAATTGTTTATGAGGTTACCATGGACACCGCTCTGATATTTCCACGGTGATTTGCATATTTTTATTTATTCTATCACCGTTGCCATGACACCACCAAAAAGAAAACACAACATCAAATTCAAGCTAGCCGTGATCAAATTCACAGAGCAAAAATTGGGCGAGGCAACAGCAAGGCATTTTGGAATTGATCCACTATAAATGAGAGAATGGCGAAAAATTAAACCACAAAAAATTAACCAAAAGTCAAACTTCACCATTTGTCTGAGATGGATCAGAAGAGGGCGAGACTGCAAGGTAGGGGGAGGAAAAAGGTAAGCTGTGTGTATTAAGGAAATAGACACCTGGCTCAAATAGAAGCCTGTCTCTAATAAGTGCTGGTTGTGTTCAGTGATTGATGCAAATAAACGCTTGGGATATTAATTGAAGTTTTGCGATAAATATATATTTTGGAAAAAAGGAAAGAACAAGTTTTGTTAACCATATTAACGGATCTGAAAATATTGTCATACTACAATATCAGCTACATAGGGTGTGTAGACAAAGTGTTAGGCTACTATAGCCCAGTATCAGTTCTTTCCTGCTTCACTTCTCTAGTGGTGGGATTCTCTGAAACAGATCCAGGTCCCCATGTGGGTAAAGTGTTTGATTTTGGAGACAACATGAATCAAACCTGACTAATTGGCTACTCCGCTTGTGCCGGTATCCACGGTAACTGACGTCACTGGAGCAGAGCGTCTCCCCAGAGAGAACAATTAGCTACCCATGCTCTGAAACAATGTTATATTTCAACCTTCTCCCGAATGAGCTCACCTGCTGTTAAAAGGCTTGTCTCTCTGATAGGTAGCTTGCTACTTCACTGGCTGGCTGGCAGTGTGTTCAGAACTGTGTGTGTGTGTGTGTGTGTGTGTGTGTGTGTGTGTGTGTGTGTGTGTGTGTGTGTGTGTGTGTGTGTGTGTGTGTGTGTGTGTGTGTGTGTGTGTGTGTGTGTGTGTGTGTGTGTGTGTGTGTGTGTGTGTGTGTGTGTGTGTGTGTGTGATTGCGTATATGTGTGTGATTGCGTATATGTGTGTGTATCTATGTCTGTATTTGTATCTGTGTATCTTTAAATCTTGACGGCTCCCGCCAGGCTAGTGTCTGCACAACCTCCATGGGGAGTAGAACAAATTGAAAGAGCTACATATCTGGAAACTTAAGGTGATGCCTGATCTGATAACATTTAGAAAATAGCAGGATACTTTGCAAAATACATAAAGAGGCACTGGTTATAATCCTGTTCTGTGACAGTGTTTATACTCCTCACACACCTCTCATCATCACCACTGGCCTCCATGACGCATGGCACGTCCTCTTACCTCACTTCCTCTCACGCATTTGAATCAGAGATACTGTATTTAATGACAAGATGGTCTCTGCCCTAACAATGGGAGTCGTGAAGGCATATGGTCTGCTTATTGGTCTGCTTATTAGTCTGCTTATCGCTGTATTACCACATGGACAGATTTGGATGGGAGTGGACCCTCTTGCTTCACCTCGTTCTCTCTGGTTGAAGTCCTTACCTCTCTCCCTCTCATGCAAACCTATTACCCCACTTCCTGTAACTCAGGTGAAGTCCTTCCCTCACATCCTCTCACAAAGATTAGGCCCTTAGCCCATATATTTCATCTCAGGCAAAACCTTTATCTCATAGATAAACTACTATTCTCAGGAAGTTCATAGAAGTTCTTACATCACATCTTTTGATGCAGTGGAGCACCTCTGGATGTGGATACCACTTCAGTCCCATTGTACACACTACATTCTGTAAGGAGACAAAAGGAAAACAGTCAGTAGGAGTTCAGACAGTCAAAATATCTCTACCGTATATGGATGAAATGTCAATCTGTGAGCTGTGGAATAAAATATATTGATTCAAAAATAGAAATGATAGGGGGAGATTTGTAGTTGTAAGGATGGATATTATAGCCATATTGGTCATTAGAACAAGATGACTTTATGCAAATCTAATATCATCATGTTGATTTGCGTGGGGGGGTTGAAATGATGTGCGAACAACGTTGATTCAACCAGTTTTTGCCCAGTGGGTAGGCTGAACATACAGTTTCTACCAGTCAACATCGAAAGGAACGCTGGCACACAAGTCCAAAAAAGAAACCGCCTAACCTCTGGAACTGATACAGTAAATATCTCTACATCAATAGAAGGCAACATTGATATTGAGAGGAGGATATAGTACACGTCTGATGATGGTTGGTTGGCTCTTTGAAGTCTGCCACCTCAGCGTCTTGTTTCAACAGATCCGGCTCGCAGTGACGTCTGATCACAACCACAAGCACATTTCACACCTAGTTGATTCACTTGCACAAAGGTAGGTTGCAGAAAGTGCTTCTACAGGTCAAATAACTTGAAATACCTTACAACGAGATGCTTTTACCAAAGCGACTGAAGCTGACTTAGACCTATCCTGCTCAACCACATCATGCCTCCATCGCATTCCAACGTTACCAGCTTACCAAAATCGAACAACTTTTGTCATAAATCTTTTTTTCCTCTCTCTCGTCACAATACATGTGCCTATTTGGATAACACATATTGTGACACATCCTGGTCTGTGAGGAGGGCAGGGAGCCAACACTCCAGTGGAACGACCATGTTCCTTGTTATGTTGTTACCTTAACTCACTCCACATTCAGGAAGAGTTAAGTTCATGGCATTTTCCATATGAATAAATGAATGGATGTTTTCAATGGTGGTGAAGCCTGCTTTTGATGGATTACCCCTCCACAGATCGCTGAATAAATCTACTTGACATGATATAACTTGATCCTTATACTGTATAAAGGTGCTCTTTCATACCAGCGCCCCGGGAGATTGAGTACGAAACGTGTTCTCAAATATCTCCACAGTATGTGTGGAATCTGCTCTCTTGCTTTCATTGTCTGCTCTCACTTGGGATACATAACATACACACATTTGTTCTAGGGGGCTTCTGAGGTGATTTGAATGTAATGTGTGTGTGTGTGTGCGTACACGCCTGTGTCTGTGTGTGCGTATCTGTGTGTCTCCGTGTATGTGTGTATGTTATGCGGGCTGAGAGAGTGTATAAAAGAATATCTGTCTTCCGCAGGGTCTGTCTGTGTGAAATGAGAGAGCAGAGAGGGTTTTCAGGGGAACGTGATGTCCCAAGACGTAGGCAGCGCAGTACATGCAGTAAAACCTACCCAGTGCCGACCAAGACCAAAAGTGCCATCCACAGCAAAGGACTGGCTGACCTCCGCCGGAGCATTTTTTTCCCAGCCCTGCCATGTCCCAATAACACACGAATTGACACGCTTTTTCACTGCTGCAAACTAAGGTATTTTTCATTTCAGTGCCGTCAGCAAATCAATGGTAGAAAAAAGAGGAACGGAGAGAGGGCAGAGAGAGAGGGATCGGCAGACAGAGAGAAAGAACAACAGAGCAATTGAGGACAGTTGGATGCTGGGTAGCACCACATTCCTTTCCCAGCACGCTTCTGTGAAGTGGGTGAGCTCACTTAAGTGGGGTGGGGGGTGGTCAAATAGACTCCCCCCAGGCAGGATGACCATAGTAAGATTGGCTAGACTTTGGTACATGTCCTCTACATCTGCAAAGGGGGTTGCAGCTGGGAGGGGGGGCTAGAGAGACTAGTTGTAAAACTTTTTGCTGCCATTTTCGATAAGAAGATGATGTCACCGACCAACCCGCTAGGCATGACCGTAAATCAAAATAATCCACAACCGTGGCCTCACTTCACCCCCCCCCTCCGCCATGCACGGGATCCTCGCCCAAGCACCTGCCCCACGTGCAATGATATCACACCAAAATAGATCCATGGTGAGGTCATGTCTCTAATAGATATTATTCACACAGAAATGACTGATTCTAAATGTAGCAGTGTAATTTCTGCTGATGCAAGGAAAGAGAGCTACAGAAAGTGAGAGAGAGAGGAGGAGTATGGTAGCCTAAGTGGGTCAAACCCCCAAACTAATGGGTCGGAAGGGTGATACATCACTATAAGTGATGAAGAGACTAAACCCCCTGGCTCAGCACATATGGAAATGCAAAGTGGATTTCAGCCTGTGTTCTAAAGAAAATGGCTGCATTTTTAATAGTGAATCAAGAGTAGCTCCACGATAAAGATTGAAGGTAAAATGACATGAGAATACTACCACATAATCTAATCATGGGTTATTAGTGAATCATCAGTCATATTTGATGGTTCTCTACTTATGCAACTATATTTCCCATAATCAGTCTTCTATTGAGTTTTTGTGATATTGTTGGTGGTACGGATCACATGATTAGAGATAGGAGGCATATTAAGCATCACTCATGTGATTAGAGATAGGAGGCATATTAAGCATCACTCATGTGATTAGAGATAGGAGGCATATTAAGCATCATTCATGTGATTAGAGATAAGAGGCATATTAAGCATCACTCATGTGATTAGAGATAAGAGGCATATTAAGCATCACTCATGTGATTAGAGATAAGAGGCATATTAAGCATCACTCATGTGATTAGAGATAAGAGGCATATTAAGCATCACTCATGTGATTAGAGATAAGAGGCATATTAAGCATCACTCATGTGATTAGAGATAAGAGGCATATTAAGCATCACTCATGTGATTAGAGATAGGAGGCATATTAAGCATCACTCATGTGATTAGAGATAAGAGGCATATTACGAATCACTCATTTGAAAACCCTTATAGGCCAGGATTCAATCAATTGCAGATACCAGGGTGGATTTCCAGATCAGGCTTTCAGAAGTGTGTTCAGGTTGAGTTGACACTTTCATTTAGAAACTGGATGTCCCGTGGTGTGAGCCATCAGTTCTGAAGGCAAACCTGACTGAGTAGTCATCCGCTGCACACAACCAGACTGACAAAGTTGAGATATTTTTATTCTAGAGGGGAGGGTGTTTCCTGTTGTTGTCAGGTAGCCAAAGAGTGTGGAACAGGTTGAATTGGAATTCGCATGCATTGATTGACATGTGCCGGCACAGAGGTACAAGCAGCAGCAGTATACACTGCTGAGCACACTGGAACAGCCTATTGATTTCACCTCATCCAACCCTCGTGTAGCCTCTCTATGCTCCATCAATTCTGTTTCCCTTTCCCCCTTTTGCCTCGTCTCCAGACTCACATTACACCAGCGTATAAATCATATCAATTACACAAATCAATTACAAACGGATCATTTTATTTCCCCCGCACCGCCACAAATGGCTGACTCAGTGCGACTTGTAATGAAAACAAAACACCACTAGAAAAACATAACGCTCTCAATCCCAACTCCCAAGGCCCGCATTGGCTAGCGTAGCCCCTGGCCCTATTTATGGTCCGCCTCCATCCAACTGTAGCTAAAAACCTTCAAAATAGCTTTTAACTGAAATTTAATAATTAAGTCCCATTGACTTAAATCAAGTAAAATGAAGCGAGGAAGCGGTGGAATTCACCGACAAATACATTTCGAGACAACAACGTCATTATGGTTCTTATCGTAGTGTATTTCATTACTCTCCATGTGAATTACGCGCACGGGGGGGGGGGGACAAAGCTTACACAACGTTTACAGTACGCTTCTGTAAACTGACCCCCCCACCCTTTTTTTGCAATCGCAGCTGCCAATTTAGGCAATCAGTGCAGACTCAATACAATAGCCCTGTCAGGTATATCTAAATCAAACCAGGCTATTAAGGCTTGTAATGGGGTCGTTTCAAAAATTATAGTGATTACTGACGACACGGCGCTTTTGAACTTTTACGACTTGGCCCCGTCGCTGGCTGCGGGTTCACATGAGTTCAGAGATGACTGGCTGGGATCTGACTGTGTTGTTCCAAGCCGCATTGGTTAATTGTGTTATGATATGCCTGGTAATAGAAGGTTAACTGAATGTAAGTTGGGTATACTGTAGCGGGTGGTGGTGGTGGTGGTATTGGACTACACCGAGCTTGGCAGTACAACACTTCATGTTCCAGAGTCCACTGCAACTCTCGCAGAGGGTTCCTCTTATGTTTGTTGTCCCATACTGTCTTTGTCTGTCTGTCTGTCTGTCTGTCTTTGTCTGTTCCTATCAATATGATGTGTTTTCCGTTGTCGAGCCACCCAAGATGATTTGGCCACAGAGAGACAGTAGGTGGGAATGGCTCGGTCCTTCTGTAGTTCATAATATTACCAGGATATAGACACGTAGTGTAAAATTCCTAATAGGAAGGATCATGAGCAGCAGTGCTTTGTGAAGTATGTCTGTGATACTTGTGACACACACACACACACACACACACACACACACACACACACACACACACACACACACACACACACACACACACACACACACACACACACACACACACACACACACACACACACACACACACACACACACACACACACACACACACACACACACACCTTGACTTTGGGTGGGTTTCTCCAGTGCTCCTTGCGCATGCTGTCTGCGGTCATGTTGCTAAGCAGGATCACCACATCGCTGTTATTGTCCCTGCACGTCAGCTCACACTCCTCACCTGTGTGTGTGTTACAAAACAAACCCAACGATATCATCAGTGTCTGCACAAACTGTTCACACATCAAATCAGGTTTTATTCGATTTAGAAAACAACAGTTTAATAAATATCCACTGGGTGATCTATTTGATAATAATAATAACTTGGTGGGTGGTTATAAACTCAGCAAAAAAAGAAACGTCCCTTTTTCAAAGATAATTCGTAAAAATCCAAATAAGTTCACAGATCTTCATTGTAAAGGGTTTAAACACTGTTTCCCAAGCTTGTTCAACGAATCATAAACAATTAATGAACATGCACCTGTGGAACGGTCGTTAAGACACTAACAGCTTACAGACGGTAGGAAAATTAAGGTCGCAATTATGAAAACTTAGGACACTAAAGAGGTCTTTCTACTGACTCTAAAAAACACCAAAAGAAAGATGCCCAGGGTCCCTGCTCATCTGCGTGAATGTGCCTTAGGCATGCTGCAAGGAGGCATGAGGAATGCAGATGTGGCAAGGGCAATAAATTGCAATGTCCGTACTGTGAGACGCCTAAGACAGCGCTACAGGGAGACAGGACGGACAGCTGATCGTCCTCGCAGTGGCAGACCACGTGTAACAACACCTGCACAAGATGAGTACATCCGAACATCACACCTGCGGGACATGTACAGGATGGCATCAACAACTGCCCGAGTTACACCAGGAACGCACAATCTCTCCATCAGTGCTCAGGCTGAGAGAGGCTGAACTGAAGGCTTGTTGGCCTGTTGTAAGGCAGGTCCTCACCAGACATCACCGGCAACAACGTCGCCTATGGGCACAAACCCACCATCGCTGGACCAGACACGACTGGCAAAAAGTGCTCTTCACTGACGAGTCACGGTTTTGTCTCACCAGGGGTGATGGTCAGATTTGCGTTTATCCTCGAAGGAATGAGCGTTACACCGAGGCCTGTACTATGAAGCGGGATCGATTTGGAGGTGGAGGGTCCGTCATGGTCTGGGGCGGTGTGTCACAGCATCATCGGACTGAGCTTGTTGTCATTACAGGCAATCTCAATGCTGTGCGTTACAGGGAAGACATCCTCCTCCCTCATGTGGTACCCTTCCTGCAGGCTCATCCTGACATGACCCTCCAGCATGACAATGCCACCAGCCATGACAATGCCACTGCAAGACAGGATTGTCAGTGTTCTGCCTTGGCCAGCGCAGAGCATGAATCTCAATCCCATTGAGAACTTCTGGGACCTGTTGGATCGGAGGGTGAGGGCTAGGGCCATTCCCCCCAGAAATGTCTGGGAACTTGCAGATACCTTGGTGGAAGAGTGTGGTAACATCTCACAGCAAGAACTGGCAAATCTGGTGCAGTCCATGAGGAGGAGATGCACTGCAGTACTTAATGCAGCTGGTGGCCACACCAGCTGGTGACCCCCCTTTGTGCAGGGACACATTATTCAATTTCTGTTAGTCACATGTCTGTGGAACTTGTTCAGTTTATGTCTCAGTTGTTGAATCTTGTTATGTTCATACAAATATTTACACATGTTAAGTTTGCTGAAAATAAACACAGTTGACAGTGAGAGGATGTTTATTTTTTTGCTGAGTTTATTTGTCCTGTTTCACACACGTACAAGTGTGTATTATACGCATGAGTGAAATAGAAATGTGATTTTTGCATATCCCTACTCCACCGGAGACACCCTTGAAAAGTGGGGTCATGGCCAGGGTCAGCCATTATCAAAGGTGACCCTGGAGCAATTAGGATTAAGTGCCTTGCTCAAGGGCACATTGACAGTATTTTCACCTGCTCAGGGATTTCGAGCTAGCGACCTTTCGGTTACTGGCCCAACGCTCTAACCGGTAGGCTAACTGTCGTCCCATATTTTCTATGTCAAGGTCCCAAAATGTAACTTAACCTTAAGACCAGGAATTACTCTGGTCCCTAGTGATGCTCTATATTCTGACAAACATAGTGTATAATATATGGTTTCTGCTATATCACACACATAGTGCAAATACAGACCTATTCCATGTCCCTTCTTGCAGCTGACTCGTATGCTGGGGTTAAGGTTTTGAGGTAGAGAGCACTGTCCCTTGCTCTGAGGACAGAGCTTGAAGGAACCAGTCCAGTTGCCGTCCTTCCTGCAACGGATCACATTGGTGCTGGGCCCCTGCTTTGCACACACGCACGCACATGCACGCACAGACATGCACGCGCACACACACACACACCGAGGACATTGAGAACCACCTTCCATACTACCATGAAACATGATAAGAATTGGAGTCTGTAGTCAAGGAGGATTAGAAAGGCTATAATATTGCTGTATCTGTCTGTATCACAACTATTTTGAAAATCAATGTCGTTCTAATAACTGGCTGTGCTACTTCAGTGGGACTGATGGAGGGAGAGAGAGAGAGAGAGAGAGAGAGAGAGAGAGAGAGAGAGAGAGAGAGAGAGAGAGAGAGAGAGAGAGAGAGAGAGAGAGAGAGAGAGAGAGAGAGAGAGAGAGAGAGAGAGAGAGAGAAAGAGAGAGAGAGAGGGAGCGGGAGAGGGAGCGGGAGAGGGAGAGAGTGAGCGGGAGAGAATGAGCGGGAGTGAGTGAGAGAGAGTGAGAGAGAGTGTGTGAGATCAAACGAGAGCGCGAGAGAGAGAGCAAGAGAGTGAGTGGGAGAGAGTGAGAGAGAGTGAGCGGGAGAGAGTGAGAGAGTGAGCGGGAGAGAGCGAGAGTGAGAGTGAGTGAGAGAGAGAGAGAGAGTGAGAGAGAGCGTGTGAAATCAAAAGAGAGCGGAAGAGAGAGTGTGAGATCAAAAGAGAGTGGGAGAGAGCGAGAGAGAGAGCGAGAGAGAGCGAGAGAGAGAGAGTGAGAGAGAGAGAGAGAGAGAGAGCAAAAGAGAGAGAGAGAGAGAGAGCGCGAAGGAGCGTGAGATAGAGAGAGAGAGTGAGAGAGAGAGAGAAGAGGGGAGACAGTAGGCAGGAGAGGAAAGGGGGCTGAGAGAAAGAGAATGTGAGAGAGGGATAATCTCCTCTGTCTATGAATCATACTGTACATGCTAACACTGGAGACCCTAACACCCTCTGATCCTCTCATTATAATACAGCCACACACACCGGGACATGCTAATCTACACACCACTGCATCAAAGGCTATCATACAGAGAGATCCTCGGGTCAAGGGCAATGCATTGCAAGGAAGTCTGTGTGTTTTGTGTGAGTGTCATGTACACTGTGAATGTGTGAAAGCATGTATGTGACAGAGTTTGTGAGAAAGTGCATGTGTAAAAATTTGCATATTTACTGTACCTGCTTCCACATTTGTGCATTATATCTCCCCTTGCCTAACACATTTTTCTCTCACACTTCATAAAGACAACAGATACAGGCGAACAGCTGACAGACGGACAAATGGACAGACAGACAGACAGACTGACAACCAACTAGATAACAGATAGACAGACAGACAGAGACACACGTAAACATAAACACACATATAGACAGTTCCGCAGACAGACAGATAGACAGTTCCGCAGACATACAAAGCACACAGCCCCACAGACAGATAGACAGCCCCACAGACAGACAGACAGATAGACAGACAAACAGACCCATAGCCAGACAGTGAGCCCAAAAGACAGAAA
This sequence comes from Salvelinus alpinus, assembly GCF_045679555.1. Classification (NCBI taxonomy): domain Eukaryota; kingdom Metazoa; phylum Chordata; class Actinopteri; order Salmoniformes; family Salmonidae; genus Salvelinus; species Salvelinus alpinus. The sequence goes on along the minus strand of NC_092109.1, from coordinate 20,650,076 downwards.
GTCAAACAGACCCAAAGACAGACAGATAGACGGACAGACAGAAAGCCCAACGAACACAGACAGACAGTTGAGCGGCGGAGTAGAGAGAGACAGACCTGCTTGCATGGAGCGGTGTGCAGCGGTCTCACCGTGTGGTTGGCTCTGGGGCAGTTGATCCAGCAGGTGCTGTCGAAGCGGAAGCCGTCGGTGCACTGGTACATGCCGTGGAAGATGGCGGGCGGAGGGTCACAGGTCACCGGTTCGCACGCCCCCTCCAGCCAGCTGCCGTCCTCCGTGCACTGACGCTTAAATGCTCGCCTGACGAACACAGATGAAGACCAAGACAAAACATGTTGGTTTGAGTTGAGTGGAACTGAATTGAGAGGACAAAGACTAGAGACATGCTCCATGTTGAAAGGGTGGGAAAGGCGAAGATCAAGAGTTAGACAGGATAATTTGGATCAATTCCATTTCAAACCCAGTCATTTGAACTGAACTTAAATGTAATTGACCCCAAATGTAAGCCATGTGGGTGGTCGGATACCTTTTGGGCTTGTTGGTGACGTGGTAGCCTGGCTTGCACTTGTACTTGCAGAGGGAGCCCACTTTGAGGCCTGTGTCGTTGCAGCGCTTGGTCTGCAGCATGGCGTTGGGCACATGGGGCGAAGCCGGACAGCGCAGCTCACACAGCGCCTCGGGGAACGACCACAGACCATCCTCCAGACACGTCAGGGTGTTGTTAGAACCTGGGGGGGGGGGGACAAATAGTTGAACACAGAGAACAATATACAGTATACGGGATATAAAAAAAGATCCGGTTAGCCATGAGACTGTGTGTGTGTGTGTGTGTGTGTGTGTGTGTGTGTGTGTGTGTGTGTGTGTGTGTGTGTGTGTGTGTGTGTGTGTGTGTGTGTGTGTGTGTGTGTGTGTGTGTGTGTGTGTGTGTGTGTGTGTGTGTGTGTTGAGAAAGTGTGTGTGTGTGTGTTGTGACAGTGTGTGTGTGTTGAGACAGTGTATCTCACCTACGAGCTGGGCAGGCTCCCTGCACTGGAAGGTACTCCTCTTGCCATAAGTAGTTCCCTCAGGGAAGTTAAAGTGGGCTGGGTGGACGTGGTACTTGTCTGGTAGGCCACAGTCTACTGGCTCACACGACACCTGCTTATTCCACTTTCCATCTGCACAGGTGATGGTCACTGTTGAGTCCGACTGGAGTGAGGGGAGACACGTTAGGAAAAAAATTGAAAATTGGGACAACACACATGGATGCAAGCAGCACACACACACACACGCACACACACATGCAAACACACACAGACACATACACACCCCCACCCAGTATGGTACATAGCGCACACTCACACAGAGTCAGCAACGACACACAAATATGTCCGTCAATTTAGTGCTTGCTCAACAAGCCGTTGTAACAGGACAGAGCCAAGCAGTTCTTAAATGTCACGCACTTAACTGACTGGGCTTTGTCAGCGGCTCAGGTAACTGCTGATGAAAAACCATTTCAGGTTATGATATCCATCAACGGTCGTATCATCCTAATGCAAAACACATTTAGAATGAGGGAGGGTGACACTTTTCACCAGAACTAGTACACTGGGGATTATCCCAAACACATTTTCTTCCAACTCCACATTGGGAGGATGTATTCACGGTTTGTTTTGATCCCATCACAGCATTGTGTGGTCAGAAAACCAACTGGGAGGAATGTTGGCACCTTTCGCTTCAGTGAACAGTGATATTCAAAAGAGCCGCTGGACAGACTGCATCTGGACATATATAGGTACACACATGTAGACGCACCAGCGCAAGCACACAGACACAGTAGGTACCATACCGTTCCTCTCAAAGCCATTCCATCTTTGATGACCAAAAGGTCATATTGTATATCAAGAGACAAAAGTGAAAAGGGAATCTCAGGGTCGTCTGTGTGTCAAGTGTGTTTGTGATTCTGTCTTTTCCAGTAAAAATGTTAAACAGAAAGAAGAAATGGTTTTACCAACCTGGTATTTGGGTAAATAAAACCGTGTCCAGATTTCAGACAGGTCCAGACTTGAATTACATATACAGTGCCTTTGGAAAGTATTCAGACCCCTTGACTTTTTCCACATTTTGTTACGTTACAGCCATATTCTAAAATTGGTTAAATCGTTTTTTCCCTCATAAATCTACACACAATACCTCATAACGACAAAGCAAAAACTGTTTTTTATAAATGTTTGCTAATTTATAAAAAACAACAACTGAAATCAGTGGAGGCTCCTCAGAGGAGGAAGGGGAAATTTCCTCAGTGAAATTTCATAAAAATAGTGAAACCTTAAAAAAGTTATCCTTTATAGATAAAACTATACTAAATATATTCATATGTCACCAAATAATTGATTAAAATACACTGTTTTGCAATGAAGGTCTACAGTAGCCTCAACAGCACTCTCTGGGGTAGCACAATCAAGTGAAGTTAGGAGAGATTAGATTGCACAGAACAAAGCAGCAAGCATTGTTTTAAGGTGGAGATATGGTTCTTCTGTTGCAGTCATGCGCAGTGTTCTTGGTTGGTCATCAATTGACAAGATAATTGAAAAAAACATGCTAATTTTATTTCATAATATACATAATTTAAAACGGCCGAGTTCTATTCACAACGGTATTCAGTTGGTAAGAGACAGACATTCCGTAAATACTAGGAATAGATTGTCCACCATTTATGCGTTATCCAGACAGAAAAGAGAAATAGGCAAAAAAATAAATCGATTTAGAGCAATAAAGAAATGGAATAAATTAACTGAGCAAACCAGAAACCTTTCAATATATACATGTAAAAATTATTTTAAAACCATTTAAATATAATACATAGAAATGTTGTGGGACTATAGTAGATGAAGAATCAATATTTTTTAGATTGAGTATTTATTGGGTCATTATGTTAGTATATTATGTATGTTTGTAATAGTGTGTTATATGTGAAAATGTGTTCGTATTATAAATTGTATTTTAATGTTTAAGGACTCTTGGAAGATTAGTCCAAATGGGGACTAAAAGAGATCCAAATCAAACCATGGTATAGCCGGAGGACAGCTAGCTTCTGTCCTCCTCTGGCTATCGAGGAAGAAGCCACTGTCCTCACCCCCTTCCATAGACATATATGGTAATTATGACCACTTCCGGAGGACGTCCTCCAACCAATCAAAGCTTTTGCAGTATGAACTGACATGTTGTCTATCCAATCAGAGAATTAGGATCAGAGAACAAACCTAGTGAGTTGTTTTGGGATTGTGCCACAGAGCATTATGAGGGTTTTATGTGTTGAGAGGCTTGATGACATTGTTGGATAGAGATTATGAGTTTAGAGGGAGAGTTGAGCATTTGTTTTATATTATTCAATTCAAATGATTTTTTTCAAATTACAGGAGATGGAGGAGGTATATTATATTATAGTTTTCTTGGTTTTAGAACTTTATTTTTGTGTTCATTTAGTGCAATTATTTAAATTTGCTTTGCTAACTTCAGCAGCTAGCTAGCTACCAGCATGAGTAGGCAGTATTCTCCGCCAGAATGGTAGAATGGCCAACGCTGCCAAGAATGTTGTGGACTTTTTGTTGAAGAACCCCTTTCATTCTCTGGGGTACACAGAAAAGGTGCGTATTAAAAGTAAGGGTCGACCTCTGCCTGAGATCAGTTTCATGAAGACGGATGAAAAGGTGAGGGCGTTCAATACCAACTTGAATCAAAAGTATAGCTTGTTAGCGTGAAGCCACGTCTCATCAACTGGCACATTGAATGTTTCCCCCCAAGCACTGTGAGTGACCCTAGCAATTTTCTCTCATTACTGTATGTAGAGTCAATCACATACACAAAAACAATCACATTATTACACATCAATGATTTTACTCCTTGCTTGGACTAACTCATTCTTAGCTATTTTGTCTAACTATGTACAGTGTTGTCTTATAGTTTTTTGTCTTCCCAGTCCAATCCTGTCCTGCACTGAAGTCAAGCCTCTGAACACCTCAACTCATGCCTCATACCCTCATTCAATCACTGCTGTCATCCCTTCCCAACACTGTGTAAGTAGCCCTCTCATTCCCATTCCCCATAATATTGTACTTTAAATGTCTTGATTAAATGCTTTAGGTTAAAATAATTAGTCTTTGACAATTTTTTGAAATAGACTTTTTCGTCTCTGTGCCTTCCGCGCCTATACCGTGGGTCTCCCATTCTCCTAAATAGTTAAAGTCACCAGCCTCCACTGACTGAAATACCACAATTTTCAGACCCTTTACTTAGTACTTTGTTGAAGCACCATTGATTACAGCCTTGAGTCTTCATGGGTATGATGCTACAAGCTTGGCACACCTGTATTTGGGGAGTTTCTCCCATTCTTCTCTGTAGATCCCCTCAAGCTCTGTCAGCATCGATGGGTGGCATTGCTGCACAGCTATTTTCAGAGATGTTCGATCGGGTTCAAGTCTGGGCTCTGGCTGGGCAACTCAAGGACATTAAGATACTTGTCCCGAAGCCACTCCTGTGTTTTCTTGGCTGTGTGCTTAGGGTTGTTGTCCTGTTGGAAGGTCAACCTTCGCCCCAGTCTGAGATCCTAAGCGCTCTGGAGCAGGTTTTCATCTAGGATCTCTCTGTACTTTGCTCCATTCATCTTTGCCTCGATCCCGACAAGTCTCCCAGTCCCTGCCGCTGAAAAACATCCCCTCAGCATGATGCTGCCAGCACCATGCTTCACAGTAGGGATGGTGCCAGGTTTCCTCCAGATGTGACGCTTGACATTCAGGCCAAAGAGTTCAATCTTGGTTTCATCAGACCAGAGAATCTTGTTTCTTATGGTCTGAGAGTCTTTAGGTACCTTTTTGGCAAACTCATAGCGGGCTATCATGTGCATTTTACTGACAAGTTGCTTCCGTCTGGCCACTCTACCATAAAGGCCTAATTGGTGGAGTGCTGCAGAGATGGTTGTCCTTCTGGAAGGTTCTCCCATCTCCAAAGAGGAGCTCTGTCAGAGTTACCATCGGGTTCTTGGACACCTCCCTGACCAAGGCCCTTCTTCCCTGTCTGCTCAGTTTTCCCGTCGGCCAGCTCTAGGAAGAGTCTTGGTGGATCGAAACTTCTTCCATTTAAGAATGATGGAGGCCACTGTGTTCTTGGGGACCTTCAATGCTGTAGAACATTTTTTGGTACCCTTCCCCAGATCTGTGTCTCAACACAATCCTGTCTCGGAACTCTACGGACAATTCCTTCAACCTCATGGCTTGGTTTTTGTTCTGACATGCACTGTCAACTGTGGGACCTTATATAGACAGGCGTGTGCCTTTCCAAATCTTGTCCAATAAATTGAATTTACCACAGGTGGACTCCAGTCAAGTTGTAGAAACATCTCAAGAATGATCAATGAAAACATGATGCACCTGAGCTCAATTTCGAGTCTCATAGCAAAGGGTCTGAATACTTATGTAAAGATATTTCTGTTTTTTGTTTTAATACATTTGCCTTTTTTATTTATTTTTACTCTTTTTGCGTTGTCATGATGGGGTATTGTGTGTAGATTGCTGAGGAAATTGTTTTATTTAATCCATTTTAGAATAAGGCAGTAATGTAACAAATGTGGAAAAAGTCAAGGGGTCTGAATATTTTCCGAAGGCACTGTATACATGCTTATTTTTTGTGTGACCAAGGTTTAAAGCTCACAAGCCGGGCTGTGTTAAAGTTATGGATCTGTTGTTTCATAGTTTCCCCCTCGCATATGTTTCCATCTTACATCTTGATTCTATTATATGATACACCAAAAAAGTATAATGTTTCGTTGATATAAATCAGTTATTTTCACATTTGTAAAAATATCATATGCATCACATATGACAGAGTGCAGAACAAGATGGAATTCGAATAATCAATCAATGAATATTGGAACACTCTGACAAAAGCCTCTACACAATAATACTATGACTAATGGCTGGTGTTGGCACATCCAAGTGTGTTTCTGTGTGTGTGCGTGTGTGCTCTCAAGTGTGTGTGTGTGTGTGTGTGTTTACGACAGTGTATGCTCAAGTGTGTATACAGTTTGTGTGTTTGGAGTTTCCTTCTTTAAAATCTTTACAGTTGCCTCTCTCTCCTCCAGAGTTGGTTTAACAACCCCTGGCTACTAGGCCTAATTCAAGCCAGACAGACAGACATACAGTCCCATCCCCTTTCTTCTCACCCTACCTCACCTTACCCAGGCTGACCCTACATATAGTATAACACTATCTACCAAGAATGCAGTTAGGCTCATACAGAACTAGCTGTACTGCTGGCATCTCTGACAGGACTATTGTAGTCACTCCAAGCAGTAACTGGAGTTTCCCTACAAAACATCCCAGTAGTATCAGACATACTATTGTATACCACCTGGAAGAAATGGGCTCTTTCAAGTACAGAGTTGAGAGTGTGGTTGTTTTTCTTGTTCCTCTTGCCGTCAGGCCAGGAGTTTTTTCCTTGACCATGTGACCTGACAAGGAAACACTCCTGGCCATAATTCTAACACACACACACACACACACACAAACACACACACACACACATACACACACACACACACTTTTATAGTGTTAATTTCATTAGCTGTTGTACAATATGATATAAAGCACTGGGCCTTTAAGGGACATTCCACTTAACTCCTCACCCCAATAACTTCTCTGCCGATCAGCCTTTTATTTCGATTATGCATTTTACTAGAGTTTTCTTTTTTCTTCTTTACCCTCTAACTCACCATGTTTTCCTTCATCTTTGTGTAAATCCCCAATCATTTGTTTATCTCTCTTAAAAATCTGATTATGTTTTTTTTGTATGGTTTTGTTTTATAAACATTGAAAGTGGGAGGTACCTACAATCCTATCTGGGTTTACATGTATATTTATTCAGTTAGCAGACGCTCTTATCCAGAGCAACATACAGTAGCGAGTGAATACAATTTCATACTTTTTTTTGTACTGGTCCCCCGTGGGAATTGAACCAACAACCATGGCATTTTAAGCGCCATGCTCTACCAACTGAGCCACACGGGGCCTTAACTCTCCTGCACATGTTATTTTTGTTTACGTTTTAAACATTTATCATATTGTTTTGTTTTTTCTTGTGTGCAAATAAATAAATACAAATAAATAAATACAAATAAATAAAGATTAATACAAATAATACTGTAACGGATTACATTTAGAAAGTAACCTACCCAACCCTGCACACACACAACCCCCCCCACCCCCACCCCCACACACAGGTTATCTGCGGAGACATCTGACATACAAACGGATTGCATTATAAAAACACAAATAGGCGTGGGGCAACATATTGTTTTGGTGATAGCATCATCTGAGAGGCGGAGTTCCCGTAAACACTTTGACACCGGTGAAGCAAGAATGTAATCGGCTAATGAAAGAAGATAGGATTGTGCTTCACACTGCACTTTTTAACCTCTAGAGCACAGGGACCAGAGAGAGGAGGAGAAGAGAGGGGGGATGAAAAGAAGGAAGAAAAAAGAGAGGATGTCGTTGTATTGTCCCCAAGTTACAACAAGGGAAGGGGCATCTGAGGTGAGCTGAAGTTGTCTTTTGCTCTTTCTTTCTTTTCCCCCTCTCTTTTTTCATTCCCTCCCTCCCTCCCCAGTCCTGAATAATTGCCCCTGCTGCAAGAGCCTTCAAATAGAGATTTCTCATGTAGTTTACACCCCCTCTCCCGCCCCCTCTCTCCTCCCTCTTTCTCTCTCAAGTAGATCCTTCAATCCTTCATCCCTAAGCGAGTTACCATTGACACATTAATCAACATCATGCCCTGTCAATTAAACGTAATGCCGTTAAGTCTGATGGTCAGATGGTAATGAAGCGAATTTCTCACAGCTGGTAGTAACATATTTCATCGTGTAATAGACCTGAACAGCTTGCATCCCAAATGGGCCACACTAATTGTTTGTTTACATACACCAAAATGCTTTTCAACTGAAATGACCCGTACCATTCGTGTGTTGGTGCATACGTATATGGGCGTAGTGCTGACATGCTCGTGAATAGAGAACCGACATACCCGAAACACACAAACACCTAGCCATATGGACATGATGCTCCTGAGTTGTGTATGTAGAGTATAAGTCTGACTATGCATACACATATACACAAAGAACAACTGTGTGTGTGTGTGTGTGTGTGCGCGTGCGCGTGCGCGTGCGTGCGTGTGTGTGTGTGTGTGTGCGCGTGCGCATGCGCGTGCGTGTGTGTGTGTGTGTGTGTGTGCGCGTGCGCATGCGCGTGCGTGTGTGTGTGTGTGTGTGTGCGTGTACAGTATGCTCCCCTTGCCCCCTGCTCCAGTCAGATCCCCACATAACCACTTCCACATGTTCATCCTCACCAACATAAAACCAGTTGAGGTGGTGCTCCATTATGTTAATAGCCAGAGCAAACAGGAGGGAGGGCCCCGGTACTGACGCTGGAATCCAGACCCAAAACAAAACATCATTCATTCACTCCTTCTATATGGGTCACTCCACCTCACTAATGTAATTTCTCTCTCTCTCTTTCTCTTTCCCTGTCTTGTGTTCTCTCACTCTTTCTTGTGTTCCCTCTACCTATTTCTCTCTCTCACATACAAACAATCCCGCTCTCTTTCTCTCCCTCTGCCTTTCTCTCTCTCTTTCTGCGCCCCTTGTCTCTTCCTCTCTCTCCCCAGCTCGCTCTCTGCCCCCCCCTCTCTCTTTCTGCGCCCCTTGTCTCTTCCTCTCTCTCCCCAGCTCGCTCTCTGCCCCCCCCTCTCTCTTTCTGCGCCCCTTGTCTCTTCCTCTCTCTCTCCCCGGCTCGCTCTCTGTCTCCCCCCTCCCTCTCTCTCTCTCTGCCTGTCTCTTCCTCTCTCTCTCCCCGGCTCGCTCTCTGTCCCCCCCCTCCCTCTCTCTCTTTCTGCGCCCCTTGTCTCTTCCTCTCTCTCTCCCCGGCTCGCTCTCTGTCTCCCCCCTCCCTCTCTCTCTCTCTGCCTGTCTCTCTCTCTTTCTCTGTGTGTGTGTGTGTGTTTTAGGGAGCATTAATTGATTAGCTTGCAGGTCTGTTAACAGAGCCTGGGAGGGGGATAAAGCTCTGGTGCTGTTGTCTTTACGAGCCCTCTGTGGGAGTGAACGGGTTTTACTGCGTGGCTGTGAACTAACATCTTTGTTTGTTTAGGGTGGTTTGTGCTTGCCTGCATGCTTCTGTTTTTGGTGTTTGTGTGTCAATGTCTGTGCTCCCCATCTGTTGAGTGTCTGGTATGTGGGGGTTGATGCTGAGACATCTTGGTAACCTGAAAGCTCTTGCTCCAGTAGCGTGAGAAATGCTCACACATACGTGTCTCACAGGGATTTTTTTTGGTCCTCTGCACAGTGTCGTAATGCAAAGTAATGATGTTAGTACACATTCAGATTTGTTGCAGTGTATTTCATCTCAGCAAACACCACAAACATACCCATTAACACACAGACACATACAACACTCTGTGAGGATGACTTCACTGTGTGAGTGGGGAGGGAGGGAGGAGCTGTGGGAGGGAAGGCAAGAAGGGAGGGGGGGCGCAGTGAGCAGAGAGTACCTGGTGATGTCATCATCCCAGTGAAGCAGAAATACATAGATATTGTTGCAGGTGATGGTGCAGCGTAGAAAGACTAAACATAGATATTGTTGCAGGTGATGGTGCAGCGTAGAAAGACTAAACATAGATATTGTTGCAGGTGATGGTGCAGCGTAGAAAGACTAGACATAGATATTGTTGCAGGTGATGGTGCAGCGTAGAAAGACTAGACATAGATATTGTTGCAGGTGATGGTGCAGCGTAGAAAGACTAAACATAGATATTGTTGCAGGTGATGGTGCAGCGTAGAAAGACTAAACATAGATATTGTTGCAGGTGATGGTGCAGCGTAGAAAGACTAAACATAGATATTGTTGCAGGTGATGGTGCAGCGTAGAAAGACTAAACATAGATATTGTGTGTGTGTGCCCGTGTGTGTGTGTGTGTGTTTGCTTACACGTGAACGTGCATGTGTGTTTGTCTATCTGCGTGTGTCAGTGCGTATGTGTGTGAGCGTACAGTATGTGTATCTGTGCCTGCTTGTGTGTGAACATATATATGTGTGTGTGTGTGTGTGTGTGTGTGTGTGTGTGTGTGTGTGTGTGTGTGTGTGTGTGTGTGTGTGTGTGTGTGTGTGTGTGTGTGTGTGTGTGTGTGTGTGTGTGTGTGTGTGTGTGTGTGTGTGTGTGTACATGGATTTGTGTGTTCCATGGGAAAGCAAGAACATACGTTAAGGAGCTTACAAAAGCAGCCCCTCAACACTGGTCTTGTATATGCATCAAGTTAAGTTACATCAACATTGTACAACAAAAGATTAAGCTAGCAGTACAGATGAATTGGCCACATTGTGTGTGTGTGTGTGTGTGTGTGTGTGTGTGTGTGTGTGTGTGTGTGTTATAAAATGTTTGCTCTGAGGTGCATTTGCATCCGTGTCTCATTTTGTGTGCGTGTGTCTGACCATGTGGGCCCATGTGTCTGCCTGTGTGCATACCTGAGTCTTGATGATGTCATCGTCTCTGTGGACCTGCAGGACGTAGCCAGAGTTGCAGGTGATGGTGCAGCGAGCTCCGTTGAAGAAGCCCAGACTGCTGCACTTGAGCTCTGCATTGCGGATTAGCGGATCCTGGCAGTCGATGGCCTCACACGAGTAATGGACACAGCTAGCGGGACACACACATGCACAACAGGGGAGAATTGGTACCCGTATAATAATGCACATAGTAGCTACATATATACTGCATGTACGGGGGTATATAGGACACAACTGGAGCAGGGAAGAAAATACAAATAAGAAAAACTTCTCAGAATCACAATCAGCATCACAGTGTGGCTGCAAACACAGCCAGACACATCCCACTTAAATTCACATGCACAGTGGATGGACGATCCATACAGTACAATACAAAGTACACACACACACACACACACACACACACACACACACACACACACACACACACACACACACACACACACACACACACACACACACACACACACACACACACACACACACACACACACACACACACACACACAGTGCCACACTGCATTCACCTGGCTGCCCTAGAAGTGGGACCATGACAGTGTCCCGAATGGCACCCTATTCCCTACACAGTATGGTGCACTACTTTTGACCAGGCCCATATAGGTTACCCATAGGACTCTAATCCAAGGTAGTGCTCTCTATAGAGAGAACAGGGCACCATTTGGTACGCTGCCATGAGGCAATGCCCCACAGAACTTCCTCCCAGACCTCATCCAGTACAGTCGTCCAGACATACAGACTAGTAAGAATAATAAAACAAAGAGACTCTTAAAACAAAACAATGACACATTTAGGGTTTTAGTCGTAGCAGGTCTTGACTTAGGCGATGGGCTTCCACAGCTGACAGGCCAGGGTGTTGAGGCAGTTCAGAAACCATATACTAGTGGAGGGAATGCTGATGGTACAGGGACGGAGAAGCATCAGTCGAATAGACAGGCATGAGTTCTTCATCAGGCACCTTCGCCGTGTCCACCTCCTCCATTGGTTAGGCTGGATCATCAACTCCCGAAAGTGTAGCACCAACCTGGATGATGCTTCGGTGGCTGTAGGCTACACATCGGTACCAGTCCGGTACAGTCCCCATATGAGCATCAACCGCCACATCTGTCTTCATTATAGCATGGAGAACACACAGCTAGATATAGAATGTATCTCCTCTTTCCATGAAGATACGCTGTGTTAAAAAGATGGAAGCTACCAGAACCAGCAGTAAGTGTCTTGAATCAGCAGTATAAGGCTGCTGCTTTGGAGGTAAGATTCTCTGGGGCTAGCTGCTCAGTTCAGGCTGGGCTGAGGTTAGGTGGAGTAGCTACAAGTTAGCAACAAGGTAATGCTTAGTGAGACCCCATCGTGCTGTATAAAGGCTAGATAGATAGATACCTTGTAGCTGTGTATCAGCAATCTCACTGGAGCAGTGTTTAAAAGAACACAAGACACAAACACATTGAAAATAGATGGGATCAAATAAAACAAAATTGGAATGAATTAATCAAGAATGTGTTCACATATGGCCAGAGTGAATGTCTGTGTGCTTGCATGTGCATGCTTTTGAGTCTGTGTGTCCAGATTTGTGTGTTTGTCTCTGTGTCTGCACACACACGTGTGTGGGAGTGTGGTTGATGAATTAAGAGAAACAGGATATTATAAGCAGACTACAATGGCAGAGTCTGGCCAAGCACTACGTTGGTAGCAGTCAGCTGACTTTTTTTCATGCTCAAGGAATGCGGGGACGCCCGAGGCTGTCTTTTACAACAGTCGGCCTACTGTAGGCTTCCCCTATGAAGCTCGAGTACCAAGTGGCACCCTGTTCCCTATGTAGTGCACTACTTTTGACTGGCAGTGCGCTATACAGGGAATAGGGTGCCATTTGGGACACAGATGAAAGAGGGCATTAGAAAAAAAGCGTTGCTGAGGAAGTTTGTTCAACTCTGCTGTGATGTACGACCGGAACATCTCTTTTATTCTCCCTCTCTTTTTTGTCTTCCTTTCTTTCTGTTACCTTTTCTTGAGCTCTCCATCTTTCATCCTCTAATTGGTACCTCTATTGTTCTCTATCTCCCTCTCACAAACGTATCCCTTTTTTCTTCTTCCATTCTCCCGCTCTCTTCCCTCCCTCTCACCCCCCCCCTCCCTCTCACTCCCCCCTCTCTCTCCCTCCCTCCCTCTCTTCCCCACTTCTCACCCCCCCTCCCTCCCTCTCACTCCCCCCTCTCTCTCCCTCCCTCCCTCTCTTCCCCACTTCTCACCCCCCCCTCCCTCCCTCTCACTCCCCCCTCTCTCTCCCTCCCTGCCTCTCACCCCCCCTCTCTCTCCCTCCCTCCCGCTCACCCCCCCTCTCGCTCCCTCGCTCCCTCCCTCCCTCTCATCCCCCCCTCTCTCTCCCTCCCTCCCTCTCATCCCCCCTCTCTCTCCCTCCCTCCCTCTCATCCCCCCCTCTCTCTCCCCCTCCCTCTCATCCCCCCCTCTCTCTCCCTCCCTCCCTCTCATCCCCCCTCTCTCTCCCTCCCTCCCTCTCATCCCCCCCTCTCTCTCCCTCCCTCCCTCTCATCCCCCCCTCTCTCTCCCCCCTCCCTCTCATCCCCCCCTCTCTCTCCCTCCCTCCCTCTCATCCCACCTCAACAACAAACTCGGAACCTCTAAGCGTATAAAGAGAACTCAGAGCAAACGTAAACCGACACTCACTATAAATCCAAACTCCCCGCTTGAGCTACAGTGTTTACATTTCAGTATCCTTAGCTGAGAAGGTGGAAAGAAACAGGCTTTATAGTCAGCTTAACACTGAGTTGTTTTCAATCCACTTTACATTACATGAACCACAAGGCATACAGTATTTCCAGTTGTAAGTATGGTTTCAGCTATGTCTCTGATTTTTGGGCGGATAAATTACAATGGCATATACATTAAAATGGAAAAACTATTGAAAAATCAACAATAGTTTGAAGACTACTACAAGGGGCTACCACAAAGTCACTCTCTCCCTTCCAGCATCTCATCACTCAAAATCTGAACCTTCACTGGAGACAAGGACAAACGGGGAAAAAGACTCCACTCACACTCAAACAATCTGCCAGTACCCCTCAAATCCTCTCGTTTAAAAGAAGGGATGAAGAAGGGAAGGAATAGAGAGAAGGAAAGAGCGTGGAACATAAGACTGAGTCACGTTAATAGCTCCTGTTGTTAACAACTTAGGGAATAAGGGACTTGGTGTTTTGTAGCGGTAGAATTATTACGGGAATCGGCTGTTTGGTTGGAGAGAGGGAGGAGGAAAATGAGGAGGAGAGCAAAGAGAAGGGAAGAAGTAATAGGTATTAGGAGAAGAGAACATGGAGGAGAAGAACTGAAAGAGGAAGAGAGGGAGAGGGCAGGGAGCGAAGGGAGATGGAAGAAGAGGGAGGAAGGGAAAAGGAGGGAGAATGAAGAGAAAGAGAGGGTGGAGGAGAAATGAAGGTCAGAGAGTATGAGGAGAAAGAGGAAGAGCGCTCTAGCTTAAGACTCCCTGGACTAAATCGCTTCTAGAGACTCAGGGGCCTTGGGGGGAGCAGTAGAAGCAGGGAGCCGCCAAATAGATCATATTCACACAGTCAAAACCACCTTGGATATGGCTCCCGCTGAGCACAACAAACCCCAAATATGCCAATACAAGGAGCCATAATACTAGGCAATTACTAATTACTAATGAATGAACTGATCCTCTGGGTCGGCATGGAAACTCACACCACCAGCCTCCCACCAGAGCTCTGCTGCTGGAACAGTCAAAAACAGGATACGTCCCAAATGGCACCCTATTTCCTATATAGGGCACCACTTTTGACCAGGACCCATAGTGCACTGTGTAGGGAATAGGGTGCCATTTGGGATACAAACCAGTTGTCACGCAAACGGTCCAACAGGAGGGCATGAAATGTGCACTAGTACATGTGTTTGAATGGTTTGAACCTTCATTCATCACATGTTTAGTCTCATTGAGATGAAATGTCTATTGCAAAATAGATCTACTTCATTGCTTTTGCTTCTTGCATGTGATCTATTGTGTTAATAAACTATCGATTCAATTTTATATGGACCAGGGAGGATTTCTTCACTAAGACAATGAAATGAGCTACAGGTATGGTATGCTAGTTGGAATTGGGGCTAGTAGTCTACAGAGCATCCAGAATGTTTGCTAAGTAAATCTACTGTATCAGAACTCAGTACCGAAATATTCTATAGCAAACCGAAGAAATGCCACCACACATATCAGTAGTAAGCTAAATGACACCAAGTGAGTTGTTGAATTTGACAACTCAGTAGATGTCACGTTCCTGACCTGTTTTCCTTGTTTTTGTATGTGTTTAGTTGGTCAGGGCGTGAGTTGGGGTGGGCATTCTATGTTATGTGTTTCTATGTTGGGTTAAATGTGTTGCCTGATATGGTTCTCAATTAGAGGCAGGTGTTTGACGTTTCCTCTGATTGAGAACCATATTAAGGTAGGCTGTTCTCACTCTTTGTTTGTGGGTGATTGTTCCTGTGTCTGTGTCTGTTGCACCACACGGGACTGTTTCGTTTGTTCGTTCGTTTGGCTAGTCTTACCTGTTCGTGCGTTCTTCGTGTCTATGTAAGTTTTCATGTTCAGGTCTGTCTACGTCGTTTATTGTTTTGTAATTTTCCAAGTGTTTTTCGTGTTTCGTCGTTCTGTAAATAAATCTTTATGTCTGCATACAACGCTGCGTTTTGGTCCGACCCTTACTCCTTCTCCTCATCCGAGGAGGAGGAATTAGACAGCCGTAACAGTAGAATGGGTCACAACTCTGAGGAGGGCAACTTGTCTTTGTGGCATCAAACAATTTCCTGTCGAGAGCAGATAAGTCCCACCATCCAATTAGCTTGTCTCGTTTGCTTCACTGGCAAACAACAAAAGCCACAAATGGCCCTATTTTTTATGACAGCCCCCTGACAAAACTCTTTGAGGCCTGTGTGTGTGTGTGTGTGTGTGTGTGTGTGTGTGTGTGTGTGTGTGTGTGTGTGTGTGTGTGTGTGTGTGTGTGTGAAAGTGCACATGCTCATGTGCACATTTTCTTGACAGATTTCCCTACACATTTCCTTCTACATGCATGCAAAACAGTGATCCTTTGAAAAGCTTCCAGTGTCTCCCGTTTCTCCCCCTGTGAACTCCCTGCCCCCTCCTCACCTCTGACCCATGGGGTTGTAGATCTCGTTGCTCTGGCACCCGCTGATGGTGATTGGGTCAAAGAACTGGAAGGAGCGCAGGCCCACGCCAGAGATGGCTACCAGGTGGGAGCGGAACTCGACCAGGATGGACTTGGTGTGGTAGAAGGCCACACTCAGGTCATGGCTCACTGGGATTACCAGGGGGTTGGTCCTGCAGCTCAGACGCCAATCGCCTGGAAGGAGGCAACAGGGAGAGGGAGGGAAGGAGATAGACAGAGGTAGGAGGGATGAAGAGGAATGCGGGAAGTCAGAGATATAGTTCAATATGAGATTCCGAACAACGACTACAGTGTGTTTAAGAGATCTTTCCATGCTTCTACAGTTCCGTAGGTTGTATCTACAGACCTAAGCTGTGGATGACCTCCTTGGTGTCCACCAGTTTAACAGTGATGTTGCACTGCGTCTGGTCGATGTAGCCCGTACCATCTGCAGCTAGGTGGATTATCACAGCAGCAGCCACCATGGGGTGGGAGAAGTTGGCCTGGACGAGGAGGGAACACTTACTTTCAGTGCTCTAAACTATCAACACTATACACATTCATATAGGGCAGATGACTATCTGGAGAAATGCTTAGGTAAGTTAAGCTTTTGCGTAAATCTTCCAAACGTTGATTTAGGTCCACATGGGTCAGTCTCAGCCTTTCGCCCACCCATATCCCATGATCTTTAACCTTTGGCCTGTGACCTACCTTGAGCCAGTACTGAGGGTATCTGGAGGACTGCAGGGCCTCTCTGCAGGGGAACCAGGCGTACTGGGACACTCCGTCAGAAAGGTCAAATACCTTGGACTGGCATGTCTGATAACACACACAGAGAGACAGAGACAGAGAGACAGAGAGAGAAAGAGACAGAGAGAGAGAGAGAGACAGAGAGAGAAAGAGAGAGATCGAGAGACACAGAGAGAGAGCGAGAGAGAAAGAGAGATGAAGATTGTTAGTTACCCCAAACATTTCACAATATTTGCACATAATAATTGCACACATTTTGTGGAAAAGAAATGTTTCTGAAAATGTAAGATATTCTTTGTCTTTTACTGAAACAAGACATTTTGCATGTTGATTTTCAGATTATGAATCAAGTCAATGTAAATTGGCATCATTAGAAAGTGTCTATTTTTCTCTGATGTTTCTCTTATTTTGTTGCCTCGTAAGTTGAGATGTGTTTAAAGCCCTGGCAACAGGGTCATTCCTGGAGTTCTGTAATAGTGTGAGGAAGTTGCTAGGGAAAACAAGCACGGCACACATGGCGGGGCAGTGTAACACACAAAGCAAGTTAATGCACTAAACAGTCAGTCTGTGGAGAGGGGAGCTTTTGATCCTCTCTCTTTATCTCTCTCTTTCTAAATCTCTCACTCTCCATCACTCCCTTTTATCCTTCTCTCCATCACTCCCTTTTATCCTTCTCTCCATTACTCCCTTTTATCCTTCTCTCCATCACTCCCTTTTATCCTCTCCGTCACTCATTCGTTCTCTCTCCCCAATCCCCTCTCTCTACCCCTCCACCCATTCACTTTCTTTCTCTCCCTATCCCAGCTCTTTTCAGACTCAGAGCCAGATGTCAACTCATAAGGCCTGAACACTTTCTGGCCTTATGAGTTGACAGCTCTAT
The DNA here is from genome assembly GCF_045679555.1 of Salvelinus alpinus. Classification (NCBI taxonomy): domain Eukaryota; kingdom Metazoa; phylum Chordata; class Actinopteri; order Salmoniformes; family Salmonidae; genus Salvelinus; species Salvelinus alpinus. Next base: position 20,632,663 of record NC_092109.1, on the reverse strand, counting down.
GTACTTCATCCTCTCCACCTTCCTCTGTATGAGGGCTGCTTAGGTAAGGAATGGCACAGAGGTGAGGCTGTTTGTGTTTGTTGTCTCTCTTCACAGTGCAGAGGGGTCATCTGAGACCAGTAGAAGCTGGTGAACCACGTTGGAGATAGCGATGGGGGGAAAGAGTACAGACACAGGCACAAGGACAGTTTCCCAAGGATGCCAGTGAAATCCGACACCTGTAACCAGAGACGTCCACCCTGAGCTAGACAACCCCGCTGCTGTGATGAAAACTACCCAGAAGCCCTTCAGACAATCTATCTGTCCCCTGGATCTGCCGATGTGACAGTTATGGATGGACAGAGGAGGGAGCTGAGGTGGCAAAGACCAGATGGCCTGCTCACAAAGGTTCCCAGCCACCCGTGTGTTTGTTGGTTTTTGGTGATATTCTTCATGGTGCTTCTCCCTTAAATGCACTGGGGTCTGCCGGTGTCTTGTATTGAGAGTTGCTAGGGCTCCTCTTCCTGCTGCAGACCAACCAGAGTGAATATTGCACAGGTGACAGCCAACACGGGCCAAACCAATGACTTATTTATGTAAACACAGGTGGCACTGAGTCCCCCCCTGCCCCCCACCACCGGGTGTTTTTATAACACCCCACCGTTTTCAACAGACAGAGCCAGCGCAGTGTTATCACATGCCAAATCTCCTCTCTAACACACAGCCATAAAGAGCAATGCCGGTAGGAGGGATTCACGAGCCTCCAAAGTCCTGTTACTCCCCAGCATCCTCCTGTACAATGGCAAGAGTCAAACTAGTCCAAATAAGATTTGTCATTCATTTGATTTGGTCATTAGGTTGTAAATATAGCCCGCAACCTCAACCAAGGACTAACCCTTAGGTAGGAGGTGTGTGGGTGCGCTCGTGTTTGCGTGCGTATGTGTGTGTGTAGAGGGGCGACGAAATGTGTGTGTGTGTGTGTGTGTGTGTGTGTGTGTGTGTGTGTGTGTGTGTGTGTGTGTGTGTGTGTGTGTGTGTGTGTGTGTGAGGGGTATGGGGGGAGTCTAAAGCGGAAGCACACAGAGGACCACATAGCAGGGGCCTTGCATCATGGAGTAAACCACAGGAGAGCAGCCAAGCAAAGTCTCTAACATAAGCAACACACAGGGAAAAATACAGCAATAAAACAAATGGCGGACAATAAAACATCGTAGACCGCAACTTGAGAGGGTACATCGGAAAAGGGAAAGGATAGGGAAGAACAACACTCTGGAGTCTAAACTTAGAGCCCTTTTGTTGCGCTCCTTTCGTCATGGCAGTAAAAAGTCCTCTGCCCGCGCCGATCGACTAAATTGGTTGACTACAGCTACAACATTACAGCACGAGTTGTTGACAAAATACTATTTTAGGTCTCTGTGTTGCAAGAGAGAGGGAGAGAGAAAGAGAGGCAGAGAAAGAGAGAAATAAATATAGAATGAAAGAACCAAAGAAAAGCATTGAAGCGTTACAAAAGATGAGAATAACATTGTCTTGATGATTACAACCTTCTGCAGTTTCATCACCGTTGTATCAGCGTAAAGATAAGGCCACGTGATCGCAGACCGCTTTTACTGACACGTCTCAAGGGGGGCTTGCTATATGCATAAACAGAAGGAAGGAGGGAAAGACGGCACCCGTTTCTCATCCTCAAACACTGCACCCCCTTCTTGTCCCCTCCACTCCACCCCTCTTCACCCCCTGTGTCCCTTCAGCCTCTGCGCAGCTCAAACTGGGTGTTTGGAAGTAAATTACAAGCAAATAACCTAAAGCCTAGGGTTCCCTGAACAACACAGCAGCAGCATTGAGGAAGGTGCTCTAAGCTCTGCGCTGTTGTGTTTCCCCCCTCTAACCCTCCACCGGTCCTTCATTCAGACCAGCTGTCTGCTTACGAGAGGCGGCATGGCAGACAACAGCCAGCCCCCGGTCTGCAGACACATGCTGTTGTTTGTAAATCACCACTTAAGATAAAAGGAGGAAAGAAGAGACGAGGGGAGTCAGGCAGCAAGCAGAGCAATCTCATTGTGTGAGAGAGAGAGAGATTCCAAGGATGCAGGTTGGCTGCCCTAACCACCACACGGTAACACGCTACGTGAGAAAGCTCCATTTGAAGGCTCTTGCAGCCAGGGCAATAATTCAGGGATGTGTTTAGAGAGAGAGAGAGGGAGAGAGAGAAAAGAGGTAGAGGTAGAGGTAGAGGTAGAGAGAGAGAGAGAGAGAGAAGGAGAGAGAGAGAGAGAGAGAGAGAGAGAGAGAGAGAGAGCGAGAGAGAGAGAGAGAGAGAAAAGAGGTAAAGGTAGAGGTAGAGAGGAGAGAGAGAGAGAGAGAGAGAGAGAGAGAGAGAAGGGGAGAGAGAGAGCAGGGGAGAGAGAGAGAGAGAGAGAGAGAGAGCAGGGGAGAGAGAGAGCAGGGGAGAGAGAGAGCAGGGGAGAGAGAGAGAGAGAGAGAGAGAGAGAGAGAGAGAGAGAGAGAGAGAGAGAGAGAGAGAGAGAGAGAGAGAGAGAGAGAGAGAGAGAGAGAGCAGGAGAGAGAGAGAGAGAGAGAGAGAGAGGAGGAGAGAGCATGGAGCAGCAAATGGGACAGTCTGCCTATTAGCGCCTGTTCTCAAAATGATCCCCCACGAAAGACGTAGAGAGAAAGAGGGAGAGAAAAAAAACACAGAGCCAAAGAAATAATGATGGTCTTAATTGCTTAATCTGCCTCTACCATGGCGTTTCCCGCTGCGCTGGAGATCGGCTGCCAGTGGGTGACATTAGGTAACCTCTGCAGAGGGAAGCATTAGCCACAGCCAGGCTGGGAGTACAGAGAGGCACCAACCATAGCACCAACCTCACCTTTACACTAGACACACACAGCCAGGCTGGGAGTACAGAGAGGCACCAACCATAACAACCAACCTCAGCCTTAGACCGAAACACACAGTCAAGATGGAAGAGAGAGGGCCACAACCATATCCTACCAACCCCAATCCCAGGTTTATAGCTATAAACACACAGTCAGGCTAGCTGGAACAGAGAGACCCCAAGTCTAACCCCAAACCCAACAGTAACCTCAGCCACCCAAGAGCAGCCCACTCTTGCTGCAGAGTGATGTCACACTTCCTCTTTCTCTCTAACCTCATGGTCATCCTGCAGAGGAGAGTACCTGCAGCATCTCTCGGACTACTCATGGCTGCTTCAGTTCATCTGTTGAAAATAGCCCATACATGTAAAACTTTACATTGATATGTATAAATGGCATCTAAACAAGCCAAAAATGTTGCTATTTTGCTTCTCAACAGAACGGTCCATATTCTGCTCCTGTGTATTGTAAATGCAGCTCATGAAAGGCCTATTCAGGGCGAGGGGTGACCCCATTTGGCCTCTCAGGATTGGTCACGCAAAGTGAAGCTTTGGAACACGGCGCCCTAGCTGACTACCTCTGGTTTCCTCTCCGCCCGCCTGCCCCTCCCTATGTACACTGGATTCAACACACATTACAGCACATTTGGGGAGCGGATTTTTCTTATTTGGCCACGGCTCCCAAATGTGTTTATTTATTTCATCGAAACACATTCAGTAAACAGCTGCTTGGCTTCTTTTTCTTTTCTTTTTTGTTCATCCCCGCTTTGTTTTGTGAAAATTTGCATAAATTAGAGCTCCATCGGGCCGGAAGGAGTGAGCATCTGTGAGACATTTGCAGGTCGAGTCCTGTGCGAGGTTCAAACCACCATCGTTTACTGGATGCTGGTGAGTGCCTGATGTGTGAGGTAATGTCCTGTCACCGAGGAGAAATGGCTCCGCGGCCCCACCCTTACAGCCAGGCGCACAGTCCCATTGGCCACTGAGCTAATAACGGGGCTTATACGGCCATGCTCCAGCCTCCACAGCCCAGCGAGTAAGCTGAGGGCAAAGCAATAGTGTGGTCCACCTACTCCCCTGATCTCATCTGTCAAGACCTAAGCAGTGGCTGGTGCTGAGACCACAGAAGCAGGGTTGGTGGGTGCACCAGTGGCAGGCCAACCAGCCGATCGCAGATTGATTCAGATGGCGATGGATTCCTCGGGCATGGCCTTTTCTGTCAAAATTCCACCGTCACATCAATGTCCTTCACTCAACGGGTCCAACACTACGTGTTAACAGCTGGAAATGTAAATAGGGGCTGCTGATACCTCCAGAACCCGACCTGACGGGGTTTCCAGATGGTCCCTTAATGATAATTGAAACGGGAGAACGTCGGAACGTCATTCGTTTTTATTTTGTTACCACATGCTTATGTCACTGTCTGCGAGCCTGATGAGGAGTGTGGTTTGGAATGGGTTTATAGCGCGAGGGAAACGTGGTCTTCCTTGTAGCTCCTCAGTGAGAGAACAGCACGGAGCTGTCAGCTACAGCTGCCTGCGTACGCTGCACTTCTGGGACTCGGAACAAAACTACTCCGGTGAATGTTTCCTGCTTTTTACTAGCCGTACACTCTTTTCTACTCCTCCTCTTCTCTCATTTTCTTCTCTCCTGCTCTTCTAGTTATGGTGAGTTACCTGAAGGGCTGCGCTGTCTTAGATTCCTGCGAGATGGAAGCTCTATCTATAGCTTCCATAACTACCTGCCAGTGCACATATATTTGTGTGATGTGTTAAATGCCTGGGTTTCAGCGTCCTATCCAGGTGATTATTCGTGGCGTGATCGGACTGCTCCTAATGTTATCCTGTAGTCTGCCTGGGATCCATTATTGAAAGACTGGGGTTCTCTAGGGCTCTGGACCGGGGTTGCGTCAGAGATTGCTGGGCAGCATCCATCCCCTGAGAAATCACCTGGCTCAACATTAAATGGTTTACTGTAATATGCGCTGCTGGTTGCTAGCTCTGAGCCCAATTCCCCAATGAATTACCCCCCCCCCCTGGATTTAACCCAGCTAAAATAATTATACCATGGTGTTACTGTGTGTGAACATTATGTTCCTCTGCACAAAGTCAGGAGTGGTACATGGAATCCTCGGGGGACCACCACTATAATCCTGGTCGACTGTAGCTGCTGCTGCTGGACAGGGGGGAGGAGGGGTCCGGTCTGTGTGTGTATGTGTATGTCAAAGGAGGCTGCCGAGGGGAGAATACTCTCATAATAATGTTTAGAATGGCACAAATGGAATCAAACACATGGAAACCATGTGTTCGATGTACAGTATTTGATACCATTCCACTTATTCAGCTCCAGTCCTTAACACGAGCCCAATCTCCCCAATTAGGTGCCACCAACCTCCTGTGTTGTATGCGTGTGTGTGTGTGTGTGTGTGTGTGTGTGTGTGTGTGTGTGTGTGTGTGTGTGTGTGTGTGTGTGTGTGTGTGTGTGTGTGTGTGTGTGTGTGTGTGTGTGTGTGTGTGTGTGTGTGTGTGTGTGTGTGTGTGTGTGTGTGTGTGTGTGTGTGTGTGTACATGGATTTGTGTGTTCCATGGGAAAGCAAGAACATACGTTAAGGAGCTTACAAAAGCAGCCCCTCAACACTGGTCTTGTATATGCATCAAGTTAAGTTACATCAACATTGTACAACAAAAGATTAAGCTAGCAGTACAGATGAATTGGCCAAGAAAGACATTTCAAATGTTCAAGGAGGCAGATTTGGGTCACAGGAGGCTGGTGGCACCTTAACTGGGGAGGATGGGATTGTGGTAATGGCTGGAGGGGAATGAGTGGAATGGTATCAAATACATCAAACACATGGTTTCCATCTGTTTGATGCCATTCCATTAGCTGCATTCCAGACATTAATATGAGCCATCCTCCCCTCAGCAGCCTCCACTGATTTGTATCATCATTAACACTTATCAACCCCCAAATTGCATTAATGCGTCAGTTTATTCTATCTCTTGTCTTTATGGTATTTTAATGAAATTAAACGGCACATTTGTGATGACTTTAGATCTGATGATAAGAATTCAATAAGGCCTGCCCTTGGGGTGTGACATTGGGGTTTGGCCATTATGTGTTCTGAAATGTTCATTCCATGCCGTGGTATTTGCCAGAAGATGCGTATACTACATGGCCAAAAGTATATAAACTCCTGCTTGTCAAACTTCTCATTCCAAAATCATGGGCAATAAATATAGAGTTGGTCACCCCTTTGCTGCTACCGTATAACAGCCTCCACTCTTCTGGGAAGGCTTTCCACTAGATGTTGGAACATTGCTGCGGGGACTTGCTTCCATTCAGCCACAAGAGTACTGATGTTGGATGATTAGGCCTGGCTCACAGTCAGCGTTCCAATTCATCCCAAAGGTGGTGTTCGACGGGGTTGAGGTCAGGGCTCTGTGCAGGCCAGTCAAGTTTTTCCGCTCTGATCTCAACAAACCATTTCTGTATTGACCTCGCTTTGTGCACAGGGGCATTGTCATGCTGAAGCAAGTAGAGCCTTCCCCAAACTGTTGCCACAAAGTTGGAAGCACAGAATCCTCTAGAACAATGGTTCCCAAACTTTTTATAGTCCCGTACCCCTTCAAACATTCAACCTCCAGCTGTTCAGCACACTCTCAAATGTTGTTTTTTGCCATCATTGTAAGCCTGCCACACACACACTATACGATACATTTATGAAACATAAGAATGAGTGTGAGTTTTTGTCACAACCCGGCTCGTGGGAAGTGACAAAGAGCTCTTATAGGACCAGGACACCAATAATAATATAATAATATTCAGTAATTTTGCTCTTTATTTAACAATTTTAAATATAAAACCTTATTTTTCATTGAAAATTGTGAATAACTCACCACAGGTTAATGAGAAGGGTGTGCTTGAAAGGATGCACATAACTCTGCAATGTTGGGTTGTATTGGAGAGAGTCTCAGTCTTAAATCATTTCCACACAGTCTGTGCCTGTATTTAGTTTTCATGCTAGTGAGGGCCGAGAATCCACTGTCACATAGGTACGTGGTTGCAAAGGGCATCAGTGTCTTAACAGCACGATTTGCCAAGGCAGGATACTCTGAGAGCAGCCCTATCCAGAAATCTGGCAGTGGCTTCTGATTAAATATGAAAGGGATAACGAATCCAGTTGTTTGTGTCATCCGTTTCGGGAAAGCACCTGCGTAATTGCACACCCAACTCACTCAGGTACTTCGCTATATCACATTTGACATTGTCCGTAAGCTTGAGTTCATTTGCACACAAAAAAAAATCATACAATGATGGAAATACCTGTGTGTTGTCCTTGTTACTGCAAACAGAGAAGAGCTCCAACTTCTTAATCATAGCCTCAATTTTGTCCCACACATTGAATATAGTTGCGGAGAGTCCCTGTAATCCTAGCTTCAGATGATTCAGGCGAGAAAAAACATCACCCAGATAGGCCAGTCGTGTAAGAAACTCGTCATCGTGCAAGTGGTCAGACAAGTGAAAATTATGGTCAGTAAAGAAAACTTTAAGCTCGTCTCTCAATTTAAAAAAACGTGTCAATACTTTGCCCCTTGATAACCAGCGCATGTTGTAAAACCGTTACATGGTTGCTGCCCATATCATTGCATAGTGCAGAAAATACACAAGAGTTCAGGGGCCTTGCTTTAACAAAGTTAACCATTTTCACTGTAGTGTCCAAAACGTATTTTAAGCTGTCAGGCATTCCCTTGGCAGCAAGAGCCTCTCGTGGATGCTGCAGTGTACCCAAGTGGCGTCGGGAGAAACTGCTTGCACGCGTGTTACCACTCCACTGTCTCCCTGTCATGGCTTTTGCGCCATCAGTACAGATACCAACATATCTTGACCAACAAAGTCCATTTGATGTCACAAAGCTGTCCAGTACTTTAAAAATATCCTCTCCTGTTGTCCTGGTTTCCAGTGGTTTGCAGAAGAGGATGTCTTCCTTAATTGACCCCCCATAAATGTAACAGACATATACCAGGAGCTGTGCCAGGCCCGCCACTTCTGTTGACTCATCTAGCTGTAATGCATAGAATTCACTGGCTTGTATGCAAAGCAGTAATTGATTCAAAACATCTCCTGCCATGTCACTGATGCGTTGTGAAACCGTGTTGTTTGATGAAGACATTGTCTGTATAGTTTTTTGGGCCTTTTCCCCAGAATTGTCCCAGCCATATCCGCTTCAGCAGGAAGAATTAAGTCCGCAAGAGTGAAGGTTTCATTGAGTTGTGAGATAGTACTTTTGCACATATAACACACTGTGGCTGAGGAAAGGCACTACTCCCAATATAAGTGAAGCCCAAATCAATGTAGTTCTCATCATATTTGCGCCTCTTCGATTGTCCAACGTCCCTGTCTGTTGTTCGGTGCTTTCCTGGGTAAGGGGGCAGTAGCTCTTCAGCTGCATCAGATTCACAACTGTCAGTGTCCATGCTAGCTGGGCTAACAACAAATGTAGAATTACTGATGCTAGCGTTGGATGTGCTCGTGGAAGCAGAACAACTTGTGTCGTCGACAGGTACAGGTGTAATACGGCTGGTAGTAGCAGTACTACCAGTAGAGCTGGTATGTGTCTCTATGGACGCGAGCCTTACTTTTTCTTAACCATTTATCAATTTTCGAGCAAACTGAATGAGCAGCAGCTACATTTGGCTACATACCACTAGCGCGTTAGTGGAATTCCCACGAGAGAGTAACGGTTAATGTTATTGGATGTTAATTATTTGACTAGGCTACCTGTATTTGACATTGTTTTGTTATTTTGCTGAACACTAGATGGTTTAATTTACATTTTTGGCAGTGAAACGAGGCTACTCAGGCGAGAGAAAAACCTCACCCAAATGTATAGCCCCTTTGGAAAATAAAAATGGACTGTTTGAAAATGTGAAAAAATAAATACATGTGAATCACATTTTTATTTGGCGTACCCTCGACGGCATTGCACGTACCCCTGTTTAGAATTTAATTGTATGCTGTAGTGTTAAGATTTCCTTCATTGGAACTAAGGGGTCTAGCCCGAACCATGACAAACAGCCCCAGACCATTATTCCTCCTCCACCAAACTTTACAGTTTGCACTATGCATTGGGGCAGGTAGCGTTCTCCTGGCCAGATGGTGAAGTGTGATTCATCACTCCAAAGAAAGTGTTTCCACAGCTCCAGAGTCCAATGGTGGTGAGCTTTACAACACTTTAGCCGACACCTGGCATTGAGCATGGTGATCTTAGGCTTGTGTGCAGCTGCTCGGCCATGGAAACCCAATTCATGAAGCTCCCAACAAACAGTTGTGCTGACGTTGCTTCCAGAGGCAGTTTGGAACTCGGTAATGAGTGTTGCAACCGAGGAGAGACGATTTTTATGTGCTATGCGCTTCAGCACTCGCGGTCCTGTTCTGTGAGCTTGTGTGGCTGTGTGCTCGGCAATTGGTGTGGCTGAAATAGCCGAATCCACTTATTTGAAGGGGTGTTCACATACTTTGGCCATGTAGTGTATGTGTGCGTCTAAAGTGCTGCACCTCATAGTGTTACTGGGTTCAGACATCATTCGCTAGGATCAAATTGATAGCAGACATAATCCATTAACAAACTGTCTGAGGTCTTTAGGGAAGGGAACAGGGCTGGTGACGAAAGCAAAGCACACAGTACAAAGAAAGACTGTCTGCCTTCTTCTTCTCCTCTCTGTCTGTCTGTTTCTCTCTCTCTCTCTTTCTCACTGTCTGTCTTTGTCTCACATCCTTTTTCTGTACCTCGTTCGCTTTGTTATTCCTTCATCTTTCATTCTCACACACTCGCTCTGTCTCTCTCTCTTTCTGTCTCTCTCTGTCTGACTCTCCCCCTCTCTCTCTGTCCCTCCATCTCGTGTGCCCTTTGCACATTCTCAGGGTGCAAGACATCTCAGTGGAGTGTCACTTTCACATTCATTCTGGATGCAGTAAGTTCCCCTCATGCACAATCGGCACACTGTGCAACCAACATGATAAAACTGATGGAGAGAAGAAAAAAACTAGGAAAGAAAATCAAACAGAACGTGGGCCCTGCCCTCCAACAGCCCGTGGGAGCTATAAAAGTCAACAGGCGGACCCGGTAGCCACGCTCAGCGGCCCTCTGATAGATGCGTGTCACTCTTGGCAAGGGAATGGCTGATTTCTTTCCGTGGGGAGAAAGAATGCAGGTTACTCAGCTCTCAGCTGTTACGCACAGTGGCGGTGTATATTTTTGTTCCTAAGTACAAGGCTTTACATGCTGCGTTATATCATTTCTCTGCCCGTTTTGGCCCCGACGGCCAGACTGATAGACAGTGTATGCATCTTCAGGGGGAATGATTTGTTCCTCATGTACTGTACTGTCTGGCCTGGTGCTGGGAGGGTGTTGCTCACCCAAAGGAAGGGAGGAAGCTGACAGAGTTTATCTCAGTGTGTGGATGAGAAGGATCCACCATTGACTTGCTTGGCAAAGTTTGCCCTGAACTTCCTCTATGAAGTTAATCTATTCTACTGTATCTGTTCAGGTGCAGACATGCAGAATGTTACGTGGCCCGACACCACCCGAACATGGTGGAGGATACAACAAGTGTGGTAGAAAACAACAACAAGAGTGCTTGGAGCCAGGAGCCTTCCACAGTTACCCAAGCTTCGTGTTGCTGGCCTGTGAATGTGCGACAGCAGCGTCTGACAGCAGCGTCTGACAGGAGGTCCCTCTCAAGGATGTACTCTCGGTGGTCTAAGATTTTGAGGACTTCTCCGAGGGCTTTTCATTATCATCAATATTGATTATAATGACGGTCGATGGGGATACCGGTGACACTTCTATGGAGCAGTTGCCAACATTGACCCAGGGACGCGGTCCCTCTCCTCCCTTGGGGAAAGGGAGGCATAGCAGTGGAACTGCACTGTTTAAGGATGTGGATGACGCTGGCTCTGACATTTCATCAGCCCAATTGTCCACTCTCTCGGCCTCTCTGCGCCACAAAATGTTGGGGCTCATTAATTGGACCACCAAGCGACTCGGGAACCCCCTCCCTCTGCCTCACCAGCCATGGAAACAGACCCCTTGGCTTCCGCCATGCTCTCGCTCAACAGTTATGTGGAGGGCTCCTGGGGCTCGCCGTTGATGGCAAAAGCGCTCTCCAAGTCTTACGCAACATTCACTAGGGTGGACGGACGGCAGGGGGTTATCGCCCACAGCATCCCTCAGCCATGGCCACTTACCTCATCCTGAGTACAAGTTATTGGGACATCATGAAGCCCTCTCTGCCCATGCTGAAGAATTGTTTCACGGTGCAGATGGCAGAGACGAGCTACAACAGGGGTAGGTAACCCTGGTCTTCCAGGTTGGATAAATCAAAAACATGAAGTACCTGCGGCACTCCAAAGCCAAGGTTACCTACCCCTGAGTTACACGCTCGGTGCACAGGCAGTTGTCGCAGCCATTAACGAGGCTGACAAAACCCTTCCGCTCAAAGCCCCCAAGCTACTAAGCATTTTGGTAAGTTGGAGGAGGAGAAGCAGCAGCTGTCCAGACACCTGCCTCTGGCCAAAGTGGCGGTGCCCCACCAACAGTCGGCTCTCTCTGCTTCTATCTCAATGAACGCCCAGCCTGGATCTGCGGCATATCGTCGAGCCATCAAACGGTGTCCCCCGGTGCATCTGTGACAGCCTCCACGTCTACACCAAGGCCAGTGGCTGCCCTGTCTGCCCAGCAGCCCAGAACGAGCCCTGAGGTTTCCAGAAGCGACGCCGCATCTAACTGGATGCGGAGGGAGCGTAACGAGGATTTGATGACCAGTTGTTCTGTAATTCAGCCTCTTTCTGTTGTCCACGCCCTCTCTGTGATTTATCGACTACTGTTATCAGCATGATACAGGGTCATTGGGACTGTCCAAGACTTACGCTGGTAAGTGAGGTGTGTTCATGCACTGGTGCGACAAGGAGACCGTCTACCCTTTGCGTTGCTCTGTGGAGAGTGTTCTCTCTTTCCTGCAATTTCTCTTTGACAAGCAACGTTCGTGGTCCACCATTAAGGTGTATGCCTCAGCAATTTCTGCCTGTCATGAAGGCTTTGGCGGTGTGTTTGTTTTTAGCCACCCACTCGTGAAACGTTTTCTGTTGGAGGCGCGGCGGCTCCGCAGTGGGATTTGGCTTTGGTGCTTGAGGCTCTGTGGGCTGCCTTTCGAGCAATTTGCCCAGATCCTTTTGAAGATCCTGTCCTTGAAGACACCATCGTTGCTTGCCCTGAGAGCTGCCAAGCGTGTCAGTGATTTGTGAACTCTGTCGACACGACCCGACTGCCTTACCATTAATGGCGATCTGAACAGGGCGGTGTTGCGTCCTAATCCGGCGTTCACACTTAAGATTATCAAGAGCTCTTATAGATGGCAGATATTTGAGCTGTGGAATTCTCCACTCCCCCATATGCTAGGGAATGAGAGGTGTGGCTCCATCACCTGTACCCTTTCCGAGCTTTGGTGAGGTTAGTGGAATGCTGTTTGTGTGCTATGCTGTTTGTGTGCTATGCTGTTTGTGTGCTATGCTGTTTGTGTGCTATGCTGTTTGTGTGCTATGGCGCTGCTGCGCCTGGTCAGACACTTTCCAAGCAGCAGTTGTTTTTCACTGGCTTCGTGACGTCATTAGCCTATGAGACTGCGGCGCGTCCCTTACCTTCTGGCATCAGGACCCAGTCCACACGTGGAGTTGTGGTCGCCTCTGCCCTTTTTAGGGGTGTGGGGGTCGAGGATATTTGTGTGGCAGCGTCGTGGTCGATGCCTTGCCCCTTTGTCCATTTCTATCTTTTGGATATGTCTTCGGGGTCTCTTGCTCAGTTTGTACTCAGTGTCGCTAAGGAGATGACTTAGGCTAAGGGAGCGTGTTGGTGGGCTGCCGGGATTTCCTGGGCAGGCCCCATGTGGGGCATATATGTCATGATTACTGTCTGCTGAATTCAGTTCAGTCCATGACCCTTTCTGCCCACCAGACTTTGACTAGGTGCCGCGGGTTGACTGAGGACACAGCAGTTGTTAGCACTATTGTGCTACGCACTGTTGTACTTGATCCCAGCCAGTGCTGGGCCTGACTTTTTCATTATGTGGGAAGTGTTGTCTCTGCCCTAAACCAATAGGAGCAAAGCTTCCCTATGGGGCAGAGCTTTACGATATAGAACAATAGTTACTGGGTATGTACTCCAGTTCTATGAGGGAAGCGGAGCCCTATAGGGCTTCGGGCCCTTCCCGGCTCCCGGGGTCTCGCTAAAAGCCTTTTCAAGAGGCTGAGTAAGGGGATGTGCTCCAATATATAGGGGCAACAGTGCTCAAATTGGCTGGAGCACCTGAAGATTTTTTTTATCTGGCTATTGGCTGCTTAAGCAGCATGGTAAACTGCTTCACTCATAGAACTGGAGTTAGATACCCAGTAACTACAGTATCGTTGCCCATGATGCACTTGGCCTGCTAGCATGTGAGGCCCTTTCCCTTGTTTACCACTGATGACCAAGATCAGAAGGGTCCATGGTTCCATGCACTCTTCTCCAAACTTGTTCCCATGACCACACAGCTCCAAGCCGTGACATGTCAAGTTCAGCCTCACAGAGTAGATAGTACATACTCTACCATTGTCGGTTTCTGCTAAACCTGTTATGTCTACACTTTGTAGTAAACATTAATGTAATGAAAGAAAACAAAGTCTATGTATAAGCAAGGCACCATCGCTGCAATAGAAGCTGTTACACCTGTGTTACACCTAACTTTTCCTACCTATATGTGTAACTGTATAGTTAAGGGCAAACAACATTGCTATAGTACAGTAGCAACCCACTGCGGGGAGCAGAACTACACAATATGCCCAATCAGACTTGAAGTGGAGGGAAATGTTGACGAGCAAACTCGATTCGGTGGAAGTCGCTTCTGGTACCAATAAACCTTAGATGCTCTGGTTACGGTAGACAGGAATTCAGAACATGTCATCTCCTTGGTCTTTGTTTGGGGGAGAGAAAGAGGAGAAGGCAGGGGGATATTGTGTGTGGGGCGTGTGTTCCATACAAAGAGGAAGCTGGGTACTGTAATTTTGGGAGACGGCTTTATTGTCATCTTGACTGTGGGAGATATTATCTCTGAGAGAACAGGCCGGATCAAAGAGAATGTGTGCGTGCCAAGTCTGGGAAGTTTGAGGGAAGTCGGACAGGTTGGGGAGGCCTGTGCTGAAAAGTAGGCATTACTGTTAAAATCAATAGTAAAGGCATGGCAGATGAGCTGAACCCAGCATTTTTCATCCGAGGGTTTTAAAACACTGGAACCGCAGGCACAAGGTCCTTAAGTCAGGATGAACTGGGAAAGGGTACCAAAAATTGGGAGGTGACCAAGAACCCGATGGTCAGTCTGACAGAGCTCTAGAGCTCTTCTGAATGCCAAGCGTCACGTCTGGTGGAAACCCGGCACCATCCCTATGGTGAAGCATGGTGGTGGCAGCATCATGACGTTTTTCAGCGGCAGGGACTGGGAGACTTGTCAGGATCGAGGGAAAGATGAATGGAGCAAAGAGAGATCTTTGATGAAAACCTGCTCCAAAGCGCACAGGACCTCACACTGGGGCGAAGGTTCACCTTCCAACAGTACAACTACCCTAAGCACACAGCCAAGACAACGTAGGAGTGGCTTCGGGACAAGTCTCTGAATGTCCTTGAGTGGCCCAGCCAGAGCCCGGACTTGAACCTGATCAAACATCTCTGGAGAGACCTGAAAATAGCTGTGCAGCGACGCTCGCCATCCAACCTGACAGAGCTTGAGAGGCTCTACAGAGAAGAATGGGAGACACTCCCCAAATACAGGTGTGCCAAGCTTGTAGCATCATACCCAATAAGACTCAAGGCTGTAATCGCTGCCATGGGTTCTTCAACAAAGTACTGAGCAAAGGGTCTGAATACTCATGTAAATGTGATTCTTCAGTTAATGAATTTGCAAATAATTGCTTTGTCGTTATGGGGTATTTTGTGTAGATTGATAAGGAAAACAATGAATTTAATCAATTTTAGAATAAGGCTGTAACGTAACAACATTTGGAAAAAGTCAAGGTGTCTGAATACTTTCCGAATGCACTGTACATACTTATAATATAACTGTTCCCCGGGCGCCAAAGACGTGGATGTCTATTAAGGCAGCCCCCTTCACCTCTCATTCAGAGGGGTTGGGTTAAATGCAGATGACACATTTCAGTTGAATACATTCAGTTGGACAACTGACTAGATACCCCCCTTTCCCTTTCCCTAATACTAATAATACAAAACGTCAGTTACATATCAGCCCATATGTCCTGTATTATGTCCAATCATAACACATTAATACTCCCTGCGTCCAAACAAATGACGCATTAATAATCCCTTCCTCCAATCAAATAACACTGTATTAATCATTCAATCAAATGACACTCTGGTAATGTCCTGTAGAACAGAGAGAGGTTGAGTAGGGAAGAACCTGATGCAGTTGTTCTCTGTGTAGTGTGTTTTTGGCACTCAGTGATTCCCTGTGTCCCGCGACAGCAACAGATCAATTGTCCCAGAGTCTCTGAGTGGACTCAATGACATCTTCCCCTGTCCTCCGTAAGCATTACATTAATGAAAGCTATAAACTTCGCCTTAGACAACAGAGAGCTTTCTCTTCACAAAAGCCCGGGCCAAAAATGAATCACGTAACCTTTTCAAGAGCTTTCCAGTGTGTTTGTGTGTGTGTGTGTGTGTGTGTGTGTGTGTGTGTGTGTGTGTGTGTGTGTGTGTGTGTGTGTGTGTGTGTGTGTGTGTGTGTGTGTGTGTGTGTGTGTGTGTGTGTGTGTGTGTGTGTGTGCGTGCGTGCGTGCGTGCGTGCGAGAGTGTGTGTGTGCGAGAGTGTGTGTGTGTGTGTGTAAGTGTAGCCTATACAGTAGGCAGCCTTACAGTTTGGCAGTGATAACATCTCTCAAGCTGACCCAGGGCACTGTGTGTTCTTCACAGTAGAAATAATGTATGTATGGATCACATGTGTGCTGCTCGGTGGCTCTTCTGGGAAAATACTTGATGCAACTACATTGGTGGCAACACACTTGGTCACCTCTATAACACGCATCGAGCTGTGAACTCGTCAAGATAGTGTGAAAATGTACATCCCAAAAGGAGATCAATTGAGAACACTGTGTAGGCTAAATGACAGTCTCTGTCCAATAAATTGTTCTCTAAGTGGAATCAATGACATATTCCCCTGTCCTCTGTAAACATTACAATAATGAAAGCTATAAACTTTTCCTTTGGCTTTAACTTTTTCCTTGACAACAGAGCTCTCTCTTCACAACACCCCAGACCAAAAAGGAATCAGATAATCTTTTCAAGAGCATTTTGAGCTCAGTTTCCAACCCAAAAAAGAGAAACGCCGGAGATTAGAAAGTGCAATAAACGTCCCGAACGAAATTCTGACATCATGATTGCCTTTCAAGGTGCAGTGTAAACATCCATTGCCTTTGTGACCTTACAAGCCCCTGAACACAGGCTCAGCTCACAGTAAGATATAGACATGTATAAGTAGGTAAAGAATTGTACCCAAAAAAATTCAACAAGGTAATGTGAGGTGGCATACACTTTCAATTGACTATTATCATCTGTCTTAACCACTTATTTTTACACCATGTCAGTGTTAAAACAGCAGGAACACTATAGTCCTGTTCATTAGGCAGCAAAATGAGGGGAAAAACTGAGTAAATTAATAAGATACACTCACATTTCCAATAAGAAACACTCATTTTAGTTTCTGTTGCAAAGCGTTAAAAAAAACTATGCGTCTTCCCTGATGAACGCAATCTATCGTGTTGAGTTGTGTAGTGTAGATTAGGGAGGTAGATTAGGGATGTACTTTAGTGACGGCAGGGTAGCCGGCGGCCACCTCGGCTGGGCAGTAGAGACTCTCCTGGTGGGACACCAGTACGGTTGTGGCCCACTGGTCCAGGAAGCCACTGGGGGTGTACAGGCCACAGTCCCTCACGCTGGTCTCCCGCTCAAAGTCCTCACACACTCCGTCACCATCGTAGAAGTAACACATACTGGGCTCCTCTGGAGGGAGAGAAGAGAGAAGAGTGAAGAGATTCACGCTTAACATTTGACTCTTAAACTGTTTGGATTGTGTTGAGGTAAATGAACTTGTGTTTATGTGATTGAACTTGAAAACTGTTTGAAAACGGTTTGTGTTGATGTGAATGAATTTGTTAGACTGGGCCCAGATTACGCAATATATCTATCGTACTGTAGTTTATCCATTGCCTTGTAGTTATCAACTGTATTTGCAATGGTTTATTTTGTCTTGGTTCATTGTCTTGTCTTGTTTTGGATGTTTAGGCCACACCCACTAATGTCCCACACCTGCTGTTAATGATTATTGCTACTTTTAATGGAAGCATAAACAGTTTGGTACAGAACACTCAATATGTGGTTAGACGAAGCTAGGCATGCTATCTGTTTAGGAGAAAATATATTTGATTAGTTTAAATGGACCTTTTAAAGATGTTTGTATTTTATACTCCTTTAATCCCATTTCTTTTCAAATAAATATATACAGAACATTCCGTCTACTTTGTGGTTTTTAACCTCTGTTGTGCAAGGATGTGCAAGCTGTTTCACAAGGAAGGAGAGGGGTAAGAGAGTTGAGTGAGGAATAGGTGAGAGAGAGGAGAGAGGGATGAGGACATAAGAAGAGGAGATATAGAGTGCCACAGTATGAGTCATAATACCCATAAAACCTAGCGGCCAAACAGGTAAATGGTTCCAATCATTTTTCCACCATTCAAGGCCTACCTTCAAACTCAGTGCCTCTTTGCTTGACATCATGGGAAAATCAAAAGAAATCAGCCAAGACCTCAGAAAATTGTAAACCTCCACAAGTCTGGTTCATCCTTGGGAGTAATTTCCAAACGCCTGAAGGTACCATGTTCATCTGTACAAAGAATAGTACGCAAGCATAAACACCATAGGACCACGCAGCCGTCATACCACTCAGGAAGGAGACGCATTCTGTCTCCTAGAGATGAACGTACTTTGGTGCGAAAGGTGCAAATCAGTCCCAGAACAACAGCAAAGGACCTTGTGAAGATGCTGGAGGAAACAGGTATAAAGTATCTATATCCACAGTAAAACTAGTCCTATATCGACATAACCTGAAAGGCCGCTCAGAAAGGAAGAAGCCACTGCTCCAAAACCGCCATAAAAAAGCCAGACTACGGTTAGCAACTGCACATGGGGACAAAGATGGTACTTTTTGGATAAATGTCCTCTGGTCTGAGGAAACAAAAATAGAACTGTTCGGCCATAATGACCAACGTTATGTTTGGAGGAAAAAGGGGGAGGCTTGCAAGCCGAAGAACACCATCCCAACAGTGAAGGACAGGGTGGCAGCATCATGTTGTGGGGGTGATTTGCTGCAAGAGGGTCTGGTGCACTTCACAAAATAGATGGCATCATGAGGGAGGAAAATTATGTGGATATATTGAAGCAACATCTCAAGACATCAGTCAGGAAGTTAAAGGTTGGTCGCAAATGGGTCTTCCAAGTGGACAATGACCCCAAGCATACTTCCAAAGTTGTGGCAAAATGGCTTAAGGACAACAAAGTCAAGGTATTGGAGTGGCCATCACAAAGCCTTGACCTCAATCCTATAGAACATTTGTGGACAGAACTGAAAAAGCGTGTGCGAGCAAGGAGGCCTACAAACCTGGCTCAGTTACACCAGCTCTGTCAGGAGGAATGGGCCAAAATTCACCCAACTTATTGTGGGAAGCTTGTGGAAGGCTACCCGAAACATTTGACCCAAGTTAAACAATTGAAAGGCAATGCTACCAAATACTAACTGAGTGTATGTAAACTTCTGACCCACTGGGAATGTGATGAAAGAAATAAAAGCTGAAATAAATAATTCTCTCTACTATTATTCTGACATTTCACATTCTTACAATAAAGTGGTGATCCTAACTGACCTAAGTCAGGGAATTTTTTACAAGGATTAAATGTCAGGAATTGTGAAAAACTGAGTTCAAATATATTTGGCTAAGGTGTATGTAAACTTCTGACTTCAACTGTACATGGTTATCAAAATGTCAAGCCAGAATAAGCCTACAGGGGAAAAATGTAAAACTATTGGAACCATTTTCCTGTTTGACCGCTAGCTTTTATGGGTATTATGACACCCACACTGTGGGGCTCTATAGAGCAGTAGGTACAACATATATGAAAGAAGGGAGGAAGAGAGAGGGAGGAGAGAGCAGCTGGGGTAGCAGCAGAAGAACCACACTTTACAAGGTTGAATTACAGTATACATACATGTATCACACTTTCATTGGCTGACCGTGTGTGTTAGAGAATGTGCTTTAAGAACTGGTAAGTGGTGGAGTCCATTATTGAAGAGGTATTTTTCCTCAAGCACACAAAGCATCTTGGGTAAGACAGAGACAGATCTCTCAGATACATGACCAACAGTGAGTGGCAGACCCTTCCCACAAGATACAACTCCACTCCACCTTTAACATATTTGCAGAGTTAAATAAAGGTTAAATAAAAAATAACAATAAATATAACTCTCTATAGGAGTATAATGTATCAACAGGATGAGTACACTATGTTGCTACCATGCTGCGTCACTAGCATGCTGTGTTGCTACCATGCTGTGTTGCTACCATGCTGTGTTGTCAACACATGACAACACAGCATGGTAGCAACACAACATTAAAACCACATGGTAGCAACACAACATGGCAGCAGCACAAAACATGGAACAACCATTATTGGGCACAGCCCAAAGGGCAAGAAGGTAGAGACAACAATACATCACGAGAAGCAGCCACAACTGTCAGTAAGGGGTGTCCATGATTCAAAGACTCAATTATGGACACTCTTGCTGACAGTTGTGGCTGCTACGCGTGATGAATGTGTGTGCACTGGTCAACTGTAAGTGCTGTTACTGTGAAGTGGAAACGTCTAGGAACACCAACAGCTCAGCCATGAAGTGGTAGGCCACACAAGCTCACAGAACGGGACCGCCAAGTACTGAAGCGCGTAAAAATCGTCTGGAAGCAACGTCAACACAAGAACTGTTCGTCGGGAGTTTCATGAAATGGGTTTCCATGGCCGAGCAGCAGCACACAAGCCTAAGATCACCATGCCCAACGCCAAGTGTCGGCTGGAGTGGTGTAAAGCTCACCGCCACTGGACTCGAGCAGTGGAAACGCGTTCTCTGGAGTGATGAATCACCCTTCACCATCTAGCAGTCCGACGGACGAATCTGGGTTTGGCAAATGCCAGGAGAACGCTACGTGCTCGAATGCATAGTGCCAACGGTAATGTTTGGTGGAGGAGGAATAATGGTCTGGGGCTGTTTTTCATGGTTCGGGCTAGGCCCCTTAGTCCCAGTGAAGGGAAATCTTAACGCTACAGCATACAATGACATTCTAGACGATTCTGTGCTTCCAACCTTGTGGCGACAGTTTGGGGAAGGCCCTACTTGTTTCAGCATGACAATGCCCCCGTGCACAGAGCCCTGACCTCAATCCCATCGAACACATTTGGGAAGAATTGGAACACCGACTCTGAGCCAGGCCCAATCGCCCAACATCAGTGCCCGACCTCACTAATGCTCTTGTGGCTGAATGGAAGCAAGTCCCAGCAGCAATGTTCCAACATCTAGTGGAAAGCCTTCCCAGAAGAGTGGAGGCTGTTATTGCAGCAAAGGGGGACCAACTCAGTATTAATGGCCATGATTTTGGAATGAGATGTTCGAGGAGCAGGTGTCCACATACTTTTGGTAAGGTAGTGTATCTCTCTCCCCTCCTCCCCTTCCCCTCTGACAGAGTCATGTAGTGTATATCTCTCCTCTCCTCCCCTTCCCCTCTGACAGAGTCAAGTAGTGTATCTCTCTCCCCTCCTCCCCTTCCCCTCTGACAGAGTCATGTAGTGTATCTCTCTCCCCTCCTCCCCTTCCCCTCTGACAGAGTCATGTAGTGTATCTCTCTCCCCTCCTCCCCTTCCCCTCTGACAGAGTCATGTAGTGTATATCTCTCCTCTCCTCCCCTTCCCCTCTGACAGAGTCATGTAGTGTATCTCTCTCCCCTCCCCTCCTCCCCTTCCCCTCTGACAGAGTCATGTAGTGTATCTCTCTCCCCTCCTCCCCTTCCCCTCTGACAGAGTCATGTAGTGTATCTCTCTCCCCTCCTCCCCTTCCCCTCTGACAGAGTCATGTAGTGTATCTCTCTCCCCTCCTCCCCTTCCCCTCTGACAGAGTCATGTAGTGTATATCTCTCCTCTCCTCCCCTTCCCCTCTGACAGAGTCATGTAGTGTATCTCTCTCCCCTCCCCTCCTCCCCTTCCCCTCTGACAGAGTCATGTAGTGTATCTCTCTCCCCTCCTCCCCTTCCCCTCTGACAGAGTCATGTAGTGTATCTCTCTCCCCTCCCCTCCTCCCCTTCCCCTCTGACAGAGTCATGTAGTGTATCTCTCTCCTCTCCCCCCTTCCCCTCTGACAGAGTCATGTAGTGTATATCTCTCCCCTCCTCCCCTTCCCCTCTGACAGAGTCATGTAGTGTATCTCTCTCCCTTCCTCCCCTTCCCCTCTGACAGAGTCATGTAGTGTCTCTTTCTCTCTCCTCTCCTCCCCTTCCCCTCTGACAGAGTCATGTAGTGACTCTTTCTCTCTCCTCTCCTCCCCTTCCCCTCTGACAGAGTCAAGTAGTGTATCTCTCTCCCCTCCCCTCCTCCCCTTCCCCTCTGACAGAGTCATGTGCTGTAGTGTACTGTATCTCTCTGAACTCTCTGCAGTTCTAGCCTTCCCTCACTTTTCTCTCATCGTTTGTTTCATTGCGAATTACAGAAATGAGATGAATGCATAAATAAAGCAACACTTGAGGGATACACACTCCTGCAGGGGAGGGCTGGAACAGAGTGCAGCCTCCAGGAGCGTAACAATATCTGATGAACTTGACAGATTAGGATTGCTTCTACTTTATTTATTTAGAGAGAGAGAGAGACGGGAGACCAGGCAGGAGGATACACCAGTATGGCTTTTCCAGACATCCCACCCGGAGTTGGGGTTGGACCTAGGTCTTGGAACTGGGCTAGAGGAGGCTGGGTTGTGTCAGGGGTTCCAGTTAGGGGGAAGGCGGCATTTCGTGCCAAGTTGGCTGGTCTTCCTCGAAATTCCAGCACCCCAGCTCAGCTCTGCTTAGAGCTGTATACTCTGTTTTGATGATGTTGAAACGAGGGGCTGCAGAGGGGGCATTCAGAATCCACTCCCACCACTCCAAATGGATGGAGAGCAAGAAGGAGAGGTTGAGAAGGAATGAGAGGTAGAGAGGGAGAGGGAGAGAGAAAAAGTGTGAGAGAAAGAGAGAAAAACAGTGAAAAAAACTGAGAAAAACAGAGAAAGAGAGAAAGACAGAGAGAGAGAACGAGAGAGAGAGAGAGTGAGAAAGAGAAGATGTGATTGAGTTCAGGAGGGAAACGACCATAAATTATGAACCAAAAGTAGCAATGTGCATACCTCGCCCACCTGAGTTTCTCTCCTTTTCAGCCATCTATTTCCTATGTTTGAGGAGTGCAATCCACTTGTCACTTAAATCATGCTGGATTAATTGCCTTCATTTTACTTTGGCGACTCATTCCCACTATTGCTTGTACCATTAGTCTTTCCCCGTTAACGTAATGACCGTGGAAATTGTTGTAATGACCTGTCAAACACAATCCGGTAATGGCTCAAACACACTCCGGTAATTGCTTAATGGAATACATTGGTTTTCTGTTGCATCTATAAGAATGCTATGTTGAGGATTTAACACACCGTCTTGACACTTACATCATAGGAAAGAGAAAAAATAGAACTTTATTTTGATGGGTGTTAATATTTGGTGGAATTGAAAAAGTATTACTTTAATACAGTTGAAATGTTTACAAATTAGATGCGCTGACATGAAAGCAACTTCCGAAAATGAAGACTCGGATTATAGTGATATTATGACTGATCTCGCAAACAGTGTAAAGTATGTATAGATAGGTGTAATCTTTTGTGGATATCCTTCTCTTGACACACTTGTTGAATTATGCAAGAGAACGTGACCTCAAAAGTAATGAATAATTAATGAGGTAGTAGTCTAGACAGCGCAGGTGAGCAAACGTTTTTGGTGGTTACAGCCCCTGTTCTACCATGATTCTATCCAACAAGGGAACCCAGTCAACTTCCCTGCTCAGCCTATATACATTTCCTTTATTCCCATAAGGCATCAGGAGTGTACAGTATCTTCTCCCTAGCCTGAGAACACGTGAGGCGGACGGACGGACGGACGGACGGACGGACGGACAGACAGACAGACAGACAGACAGACAGACAGACAGACAGACAGACAGACAGACAGACAGACAGACAGACAGACAGACAGACAGACAGACAGACAGACAGACAGACAGACAGACAGACAGACAGACAGACAGACAGACAGACAGACAGACAGACAGAAGGTCCTGTCATTATAGTGTCTGATTTCCACAGAAAAACTAGGAATATGTCAGGCAGTTACAAACATATCCCACTCACTCACTCACTCACTCACTCACTCACTCACTCACTCACTCACTCACTCACTCACTCACTCACTCACTCACTCACTCACTCACTCACTCACTCACTCACTCACTCACTCACTCACTCACTCACTCACTCACTCACTCACTCACTCACTCACTCACTCACTCACTCACTCACTCACTCACTCACTCACTCACTCACTCACACACACACACACACACACACACACACACACACACACACACACACACACACACACACACACACACACACACACACACACACACACACACACACACACACACACACACACACACACACACACACACACACAAATGTGCATGCACACACATACAGTACAGACACACACATCACTCGACAAGGCCAGATCAGCTATGACACAATGGTACTTTTTATTGTGTGCAAAAACAAGGGATGAAGAGAGAAAGAGTGAGTGAGTGACTCGGCGGAGGAGAGGAAATCATCCATCTATTAACCAAACAGCGACTGAGAGGACGCCAGAGAATCCAATCCACTATATGAATTTGTTTATTTATTCTCTCTTCAAACGACAACCGTTTCCAGACTCTCGGCGAGACGTCAACGTGATCATGATACACAATGGCATCTGCTCTTATGAGAAACACATCAAGCCCTTGGACAGAAGTCCCAGACACAGATGTGAAACTAGTGAACGCCTCTCCACTGTCACTCACAGAGCCAGGATGTGTGTCTAGCATGTTACTCACATCTCCCCACAACTCCTAAGCCTCTCAACCACACACACTGGAGAGTCCTCCTACTGATAAGAGACACATCTGCCACAACAGCTAGCCAATTAAAAGAGCATGGTGAGTTCAAGGGACCGATGAAATCATCAAATTGAAATGGACAGGTAAATAGGGCTGCAACGAAGGGTTCTGGAAGTGGATTCTCAATACTCAAAACCCGCAACGATATCAAATATTAGTGATAGCAATTTAACTGTGCAACGTACACTGAGATTGCAAAACAAATCGTATGTTGATGTTTTTACTGTCCGTTTCTGTTTCAAAGAGCACCAAAATCCACACTAACCATGAGCCTCGTAGACTGTATCGTCCAATTACAGAGCTTATACAAGTCACGTGATTTGTTAACGAACACATGATGTGTCATCACATGTCCCCCTATAGATCATGTGACTTGTAGCTGTTCTGTGATTGGGCGATACAGCAACTATCGAGTGCCATCATGTGTTCGCTAATGCCGCGGAAGAAGGGCACGGCCCAATGCAGCTCTATGTGGCTGTGTGGTCCCGCCCTCACAAAGATCTGAATGGGGATAGAAATGGTATCTGTCTGTGTCTCACCAATAAATCACCTTTTGGAGCATGCATACTGTATCAGTCGTGGACATTCATTTTTTTCTCTTCATAGAACCATTTACTGCATTGAAATACAATGGTAAAACTGTCTCTGTTTTGACATATTCATGGTTCTGAGGAGGACGTACCGACACAGTTGAAGAAGGGCTCCTTCTTACACTGGCTGGAGCAGCCGTCTCCATTCATGGAGTTCATATCATCACACTCCTCTCCCTGGGACCTGAGAGACAGACGAACAGACAGTCAGACAGGAGACTGTTAATGGTAGAGCACACACACACGCACGAACGCACGCCAACACACACACGTAAACGCATAGACACACACATACAGCACACCCACAAGTTACCTCTGGATGCGTCCGTCTCCGCAGTATGGTGCCCCAAGCTGATGGGTGAGGGGTGGAGACGGTTCACTTTCACTGCGGGCGGAGATGGTTTGGACCTGGTAGGTGTACACACTGCCTGGTACCACGTCCCTACACACACACACAGGGGAGTAATCTTTAGCTGGTACCACATCTGTACAAAGACAAACAGAGAACAGACCTTTAGCCCGCTGACCTAGAGTAGAGGTAGTGACCAAGACTCTTTGGGCAAAGAATTGTAACTTAAGATCTGTGCTCGTAACTCGATTTTCTATACACGTCCCATTGACAAAATGTTCGGCCCTAAATAAGAACAAATTCCAGTAACCTACAAGGAGAGGTCCATAAAAGCCCTGTAGGATCACAAGTCAGAGCAATGCGGTGGGCATGACTGTTACGGTAGGTTTCAATTGCAGTCCATTCAGGCAAATGGCCCAGTATTCACACACTCTCTCTCCCCACCTGAATTGTCTGTCCCTGCAGCCTGTATGAGGTTCCTGCCTTGTTCCTGCCTCTCTCCCTCATGCTCTGTTGTACTGTAAGTGATATCTATGGAGCCGCTCCAAACAGACTGACAGAGTGAGTTGACGTTCAAACAAAAGTTTAAGGGGTGCTGGTTGCTGTGACCGCAGCATGTGTGTGTGTGTGTCTGTTTATGTGTGGGTGTGTGTTTGTGTGTGTGTAGAGGTGAGGTGAGGGGACAGCCACGGGGCCGGCAGTGTGCTCAGCAGTACACCTCTCCTTCCGTCCCACTCCGAGGACACTGAGACACAAACAAACATCTGGCGATGGGCTCCAGTACTGCTTTCAAACGGTGTAACACAATATGGCTGACGCAGGCCAAAAACAAGATGGGAGTTAGAAAAACAAACAGCCCCATAGCTCCGCATCAGTGTGCTCTCTGCGTGCCGACCAGCAGGATAGCTCAACATTGTACAATTCAATGAATGAGCCAAGGGAATCAGTAGATATACTATATCTATATGTTGGCCATGGTTTTGTTTTCTGCTTGATTTAATGGTCAGTTATAATCACGAGAGTTGCTGGTTCCTGTTTGGATTTTCCAGGATATAGAAGAACAGGGAAGATATTATAAAATTACAGTGAATAGAACCAATAGGCATCACCATCACACACAGACGATCAAATCCTATTATTCCCACCTCTGAGCTCATATACACACACAGAGAGCCTCACACAAACACATTCGCATACACAAGCAGACATACTCACAAAAACACACGTGCATGCAATTAGGGTTGCAAAGCTACCGGTAGTTTACCAAGGTTACTGGAATCTTCAGAAAGTTTGGTAATTAACAGAAAATCTATGGCAATCTATTATAATTTTGGTCATTATACATAGACTTGAAATCCCTGGCCACTTTAATAAATGGAACACTAGTCAATGTAATGTTTACATGTCTTGCATTACTCATCTCATATGCATTTACTGTATTCTATACTATTCTACTGTATCTTAGTCTATGCCGCTCTGACAGCTCTGACATTGCTCGTCCTGATATGTATATATTCTCAATTCCATTTCTTACTTAGATTTGTGTAAATTGGGTATATGTTGGGAAATTGTTAGATTATACTTTTTAGATATTACTGTACTGTCGGAGCTAGAAAAACAAGCATTTTGCTACACACCCGCAATAACATCTGCACATGCATGTAAACACATGCATGTGACCAATACAATTTGATTTTGATTTGACACACACACAGAGAGACAGAGAGAGAGAGAGAGAGAGAGAGAGAGAGAGAGAGAGAGAGAGAGAGAGAGAGAGAGAGAGAGAGAGAGAGAGAGAGAGAGAGAGAGAGAGAGAGAGAGAGAGAGAGAGAGAGAGAGAGAGAGAGAGAGAGAGAGAATTTAGCCCTGTGTTACAGAGCCGCTACAGCGGCAGTGTCAACCATCGCACTTACACATTGGTTCACATGAGGCCAGGGCCTTCCCCTTCCTCTCTCTTTCCCCTTCTCTTCCAGCCGCCATCAGCAGATTTAGGAGGTGCCCGCCCTAATGGCCAGGGAAGTAGTAACATTTAATAAGTGGCAAAACAAATCATTCAAATGAACCCTTAACATGAATGGCTTGGGCTGCCTTTTTCTGCATCGATTTAGCTCTGTTCTGACCAGGCACACAGCTGTGAACGGGGCTTCTCACATCCATTAAAACACACGTTTGGAGTGAAGCACATGCACACACAGATTGAGGTTCATTGCAGGCACCGGTGCAGACACAGACACACACGTGCATGCACACACACACATCGAAAGAAAGTACAATGAAGACAGACACACTCAGACATACATGTGCATGCAGGCACGCACACACACCCATACACAGCTCAGCCCCGAGTCCACCAACCCAGCACACGGTCCGTGCCTTCAAAATGTGTCAAAATATTTACTTTTTTACCTTGGTGGTTTTGAGTATGAAATGTGCTCCATGCCTTCTCATCCCAAAGACCCCAGTCACTCTCCTGCTCCCTCACAGCAGGCAAGAGAGAACATGGGGTTCCATTTGGCAGATACAATGAAAACACACACACGCAAACACACACACACACACATAAAGGAAGGTACAAACCAGGCAGTTTCCATGTTCTCCAGTACAGAAGAGTCAGGAGGATATTGAGGATCTGGGCGGGGTTTTGATTGTATTATTAACAACAATCAAATGGGATGTTTGACCTGACCCACTGCTCTGTTTTACAGTGTTCCCCAGTTTTGGCACGCTCCGAGGCGACTTTCTCAAATATCCCTTAGTCTTAATTGAATTAGTCAAGCCTCTGGAAAAGAAAAGCTGTAGGAGACATGAGCCTGAAGGAAACACGAGTGAACAGAGGGAGTGACGCCCAGAGTGATGCCGCCAACAAGGACCTCGACTCGCTCTCTCCCCCTCCTCCTCGTCCGATTCTGTCACGAGAAGAACACCAAGGGCGGTAGGCCGAGCCAGGCCCAGTACGGGACAAGGGAGAGACACACACACACACTGAGATTTCTCGCCAGGCCTGACGGAGGGACGTGACCCGTGCGAGAGGAGGCAAGCGGCTGGAACGGCGTGAAGGATGGCTGGGAGGCAGAGAGAGAGAGAGAACGACAGAGCAAGAGAGAGGGAGAGAGAGAATGACAGAGCAAGAGAGAGGGAGAGAGAGAATGACAGAGCAAGAGAGAGGGAGAAAGGCAGAGGACTTCTTCTTGCTGCAAGGAGAGCTACGTCACAAACTTCTGATGATATTTAACTATGCGGCTTATACCAGAGCAAAAGTTCACATGAGGCTTCCTTCACGTCGTCTGCCAAGATCAACAACCACTCTCGGCCTCCCATCTCCAAACACTCCCCAGTCTTGGAGGGAAAAGAAAGAGAAGGAGGAGGGCGAGAAAAAACGTTGGGATGCAGTAGAGAATAGAAAAAAAAGGAGGGAAAAGGAAAAGAAAACAGATTTTTCAAATAGTGTCAAGAGAGGCTGTACAGATACGGGGGCCACCGGGGGCCACCAGGGACAATAACTGGCATGTGAAATATGCTCCGGCGTGGGTCTACATAAGAAAAGCACCTTTGTCAAGACACAGAGGGGAGAGAGGTTCAATGGGAAACTTTGACTTCACTAAGGCTTTCTGTCACTGATATCTTGACGGGGAGCAACTTAGGCATGTGTGTGTGTGCATATATATACAGCACTAGTCAGGTTTTCTTTATTTTTACTATTTTCTACAATGTAGAATAATAGTGAAGACATCACAACTTTGAAATAACACATATGGAATCATGTAGTTGCCAAAAAAGTGTTAAACGTTAAACGTTAAACGATTTTATATTTGAGATTCTTCAAAGTAGCCACCCTTTGCCTTTTTATTTACCTTTATTTGCCTTGATGACACCTTTGCACACTCTTGGCATTCTCTCAACCAACTTAACCTGGAATGCTTTTCCAACAGTCTTGAAGTAGTTCCCACATATGCTGAGCTGCTTTTCCTTCAATCTGCGTATCACTGCAGAATGCTGTGGTAGCCATGCTGGTTAAGTGTGCCTTGAATTCTAAATAAATCACAGACAGTGTCACCAGCAAAGCACCATCACACCTCCTCCTCCATGGTTCATATTGGGAACAACACATGCGGAGATCATCCGTTCACCTAGTCTGCATCTCACAAAGACATGGCGGTTGGAACCAAAAATCTCAAATTTGGACTCATCAGACAAAAGGACAGATTTACAACAGTCTAATAATGTCCATTGCTCGTGTTTCTTGGCCCAAACATGTCTCTTCTTCTTATTGGTGTCCTTTAGTAGTGGTTTCTTTGCAGCAATTTGACCATGAAGGCCTGAATCACCTCATCTCCTCTGAACAGTTGATGTTGAGATGTGTCTGTTACTTGAACTCTGTGAAGCATTTATTTGAGCTGCAATTTCTGAGGCTGGTAACTCTAATGAACTTATCCTCTGCAGCAGAGGTAACTCTGGCTCTTCCTTTCCTGTGGCGGTCCTCATAAGAGCCAGTTTCATCATAGCGCTTGATGGTTTTTGCGACTGCACTTGAAGAAACTTTCAAAGTTCTTGAACTGTTCCGTATTGACTTTCAAGTCTTAAAGTAATGATGGACTGTCGTTTCTCTTTGCTTATTTTAGCTGTTCTTGCCATAATATGGACTTGGTTTTTTACCAAATAGGGATGTCTTCTGTATACCACCCCTACTTTGTCACAACACAACTGATTGGCTCAAACGCATTAAGAAGAAAATAAATTCCATACATTAACTTTTAACAAGGCACACCTGTTAATTGAAATACATTCCAGGTGACTAAATCAAATCAAATTTTATTTGTCACATACACATGGTTAGCAGCTGTTAATGCGAGACTACCTTATTAAACTTGTTGAGAGAATGCCAAGAGTGTGCAAAGCTGTCATCAAGGCAAAGGGTGGCTACTTTGAAGAATCTCAAATATAACATATATTTTGATTTGTTTAACACTTTTTTGCTGACTACATGATTCCATATGTGTTATTTCATAGTTTTGATGTCTTCACCAGTATTCTACAATGTAGAAAATAGTAAAAATAAAGAAAAACCCTTGAATGAGTAGGTGTATCTAAACTTTTGACTGGTACTGTATATCTGTGTGCGTGTGACCCAGGCATGCTCGAAAGCAAAGTACATACACACACATTCAGGCGATAGATGTGGGGTTTATGGCCTTCAAAAAACATTTTGTGAGCTCTCTAAACCACCTTATGACATTGAGGGACCAATATGTCAGCAGATTGGGGGCTTAAATTTTGTTCAAAGGTAACCATAGCAATGTATGCATTTGTTTCTAAAAAAAACTATTGTGATGGCATTCATCAAATCATTTCAATAGAGCTGAACACAAATTGCTGTTGTGACACAACACAACTGATTATTTCAGCCTGTAGTCATCCACTGAGCTCCAGTGTACATAGACTTTGTGTTCTATGTGCATTCTTGGGACAATATAGGCCTAGCTCCTATTCTCTATGCCACTCCAAAGGCTTCAGCTCTAAGGTCAACAGGGTGTCGTGTGACAATATTTCATTGTTACGGCTTCCATTGAAGTCCGTCCATACGTTCTTCTCTAAGGCCCTTGTGAGAATAGATATCTTATCTCACCAAAGACGTAGAGTCTGGCACAATGCACAGTAATATGCCTTTCAAATGTGTTTTTGATAACACCGCCTGATTGCATGCGGAAGTGTGTGTGTGTGTGTGTGTGTGTGTGTGTGTGTGTGTGTGTGTGTGTGTGTGTGTGTGTGTGTGTGTGTGTGTGTGTGTGTGTGTGTGTGTGTGTGTGTGTGTGTGTGTGTGTGTGTGTGTGTGTGTGTGTGTGTGTGTGTGTGTGTGTGTGTGTGTGTGTGTGTGTGTGTGTGTGCGTTTCCGATCTGAAGCTGCTTGTTTTTCTTGGCGTAAAGATACCAGATGAGAGGCCAGATAAATCTAAGATGTTGAAGAAATGCTTAAATTAAACCTTTGAAGAACAATAAATAAAGCAGCATACCTTTTGTTAAGGTGACAGCTGCCATACATTTGAGGTTTCCTGCCTACTAAATATTATTGCGCTAGTTCTTATGAATGGAACAGAGTCCTGCCCCCCCCCCCCCCCCACCCACCCACCTGTATGCACGTTTTTGCCCTAGCACTACACAGCTGATGATGAGTTGGTTATTTGAATCAGCCGTGAAGTGCTAGGTCAAAAACCAGGACCGAGATTGGGGAAACCCTGAGCCTAACTCAATGTCCTGCAATTTACCCTACAATATAAAATTACTATAGGACAGCCTCAGAGTCACAAGGATTTGGTGGCAGTGCTACTTCTATCTCTTCTCTTGAATTAGAAGGTCCAAAATATTTTCTGCGATATTATAAGGAATAAGACATTAATAAGACTCCATTACCTTAATTAATTCAGCACAATAACAAGCTGCACAGCAGACACACAGTCAACCAACAGGTTGTCTCACATTGATGACACGTCTGAGAAGTTCCATCACTCCCATGGTTCAGATGACACGTCATTTAGCGAGGAGCTCCACTGGCCTAGCCTAGCGTTAATGACTCACTGTTGAGTGGGGCTCACATACTGCCAAATCAGACAGTGAAGAGTAAACCTAACATACGGACAGTGCCAAAGTAGGAATATCAGCAAAGACAGTATAAGTAATGCTAATAATAACAATGGAAACCATTGTTGTCAAACAAAAAGTGATAAGTAATTTTATTTTTAACTCCCCTATACATGTTCTTAGAGGCAGACCTAGGTCAGATACTTTTGAGGTTGCTGCTCAAGTATTTGAAAGTATTTGACATATGCTATATAATTCTATGTCCAGGGTTCCAGATTTTCTATTAAATATTACCTCAAATGAATTACAATATGAATTAAATAGATGTTAAAAAGCAGCTTTTCCCTGTGCCCCTGCTTGGCCTGTTAGGAAACAACAGAGTGGTTTGGGCATATACTGGTAAAAAAATAAAATAATAATTTGACAGCTCAGCCAATGAGACGTGCAAACACTTGGATATTCAAAATAGATCCCATGTGGAGGCACTGAGGCAGACTGATGGAGCCAGGCTGCACCAAATGAAATTGTATGGATGGATTGGATTCAGGATTTGGAAATGAACGATGGAACTAGGTCACTTTACTATAACAGCAATAAATGTAGGCTGATTATTTGTCTAGATAGCTAGTTACTACTGCTACATATATCAGTTAACAACAGCTAGCTAGGTTTCCTCTTGAAATAAAACGTTTCGTTACAAACCACAGGATTTAAAATAAAAGGGAATGGTGAGATGGTTGTTGTGTGGAGGATCTGCTTTGACTTGCTTTTTTATTGACTAGCCAGCTAGCTAATTTTAGCATGCTAGCTAACATTAGCATTCTAACTAACTTTAGCATACTAGCGTTAGCTAACTGCTTCTAAACAGCCAGCAGGCCAACTCTTACAAACCACATCATTTGAAATACCAGTTTATTAGGTACAACACCTCGTTCGCAAAAATGGATTGCTACATAAAGCAGGCAGACAGGCATCAAGGCATTCAGTTACTGTTCGATTGAACATTAGAATGGGCTAAACGAGTGACCTAAGGAACTTTGAGAGTGGTATGATCGTCGTGCCAGGCGCGCCGGATCCAGTATCTCAGGCGTGGTCGCCCTCCTGTGCTTTTCACGTATGACAGTGTCTAGGGTTTACCGAGAATGCTGCAACAACAAAAAAACATCCAGTCAGCGGCAGTCCTGTGGGTGAAAACAGCTCGTTGATGACAGCGGTCGAAGGAGAATGGCAAGAATTGTGCAAGCTAACAGGCTGGCCACGAACAGATAAATAACGGCGCAGTACAACAGTGGTGTGCAGAACGGCAGAAGAAACTGCTCCAGTGGGCACACGATCACCAACACTGGACAATTGAGGAGTGGGAAAATATCACCTGGTCCGACGAATCCCGGTTCATGTTGCATCATGCTTATGACAGAGTCAGGAGTCCATGCACCCATCCTGCCTGGTACAGGCTGGTGGTGGTGGTGTACTGGTGTGGGGAAAGTTTTCATGACACACGTTAGGTCCCTTGATACAGATTGCGCAACAAACGTTTCAGACACCTTGTAGAATCCATTCTCGGAAGAATTCATGCTGATCTGGTGGGAAAGAGAGGGCCGACTCTGTACTAGATGGGTGTACCTAAACTGTCCGGTAAGGGCCTCCCGAGTGGCGCAGCGGTCTAAGGCACTGTGTAGCAGTACTAGAGGTGTCACTACAGATCCGGGTTCGATCCTGTGTCGCAGCCGTCTTAGCCGGCCACAACTGGGAGACACATGAGGTGGCGCACAATTGGCCCAGCATCGTCTGCGTTAGGGGAGGGTTTGACCGGCCGGGATGTCCTTGTCCCATTTCGCTCTAGCGACTCCTTTGGTGGGCTGGGCACATGTACGCTGGCACGGTCGCCAGTTGGACGGTGTTTCCTCTGACACATTGTTGTGGCTGGTTTCCAGGTTAAACGAGCAGTGTGTCAAGAAGCAGTGCGGCTTGGCAGGGTTGTGTTTCGGAGGAGGCATGGCTCTCGACCTTCGCCTCTCCTGAGCCCGTACGGGAGTTGCAGCGATGGGACAAGGCTGTAACCACCAATTGGATATTACGAAATTGGGGAGAAAAAGGGATTAAAAATGTTTTAAAATAAACAACAACTGGCCAGTAAGTGTAGAAGTGACTGGCGAGATAGTTGTCACATAGGTTTTGTCCTTTTTTTAAACGCCAGCTGTGGTTTGCTTGCCTTGCGAGCTAACTTGCTTGTGTGCAGTAAACTCGTGTCTCCCCCAGTCTCGAGAAGGATCCTTATCCCACCGGAGAATTTGGCAAAAAAGGAAAAGGCTGCTGGACCAATCACATACAGGCCTGTCTCAGACAAAGATAATGATGTCATTATCCAAGCAAATTTCAAGCATTTTTGTTTGAGATGTGTTTTTTCCCCCTCCAAATGATGCTTTCAGCTTTGTTTTCAAATATGAGTACAACACACGTCAACAACATTATTTGGGTACAAGTTAACAGAAGATTAACTTTTAAAGGTGAGATTTTCACTGGACAGTTACGTCGTCTGGTTCGAGACCGCAGATACCTGTGGAACTCTACGGTGGGAACTCTACAGAGAACCTCTTTATCATAACAACCTGTGGAATCCTATGAGGAATCTGCACCCCCAGTACGGACCTTTGAACTTCAATGTAGTGCTTCACAGTAAAATTGGTCAGCGCCCATTGAGGCAGAGGGAGCAGAATTATAATAAACCCAGAATCACCTCCACGGCCTCCCACAGAGAAGCACAACCCCCTCCTGAACATTCCACCTTAACAAAACCCGAAAATACACTTTTTGGATCTTGCCCAATTTTATCCCAGGGAAATCAGGTCGGATTTCTGAAAAAGAGTTCTGAGGAGAGAGAGGCAGAGCAAGAGGTGAGACGTTCAGACATCCAGGGACCCGCTGCTGCCTCCTCCACTACCTCTGTCTGCCACTCACCAATATGGTTCATATTAGAGAGCTTATGCAAGGCTCAGTGCTAATGCGGCTCTTATGGAGAGAGAGCAGGCAAGGGATGTCAGATGGAGCGCAGGGCACAGTGGGACTTTGTTGGATTGGAGGGGGCAATGGAGATGGAGAGTGTGTTATGGGGAGAGGAGGAGGAAGAGAGGTGAAGAGGAAGGGGGAGAGAGGGAGGAGAGAAGAGGGTGTTGTATGTTTTCTTTGCAGTACACATTAGTATTGCAAAACACGAGGCTTCAAAACCATTCATAGTATTATACTCTAAAAAAAAAAAATTCTTGCACGTATCTGTGAACTCGAAGTCACAAACAAAACAAAAAACCTCCCCCAAAACAATCTGCACACGGAGGCGATCTAAAACAAGTAATGTTGGAGCACAAAGCTATTTCTCACAAATACCGAAGAAGTGTATTATACATCCCTTATCTGTTTTGCTGGCAAAAAGAAAACAATAACCTCCTAGTCAGGCAGTCAGAGCTGGGAAAACAACAGAGCTCTCTGAATAGATGTGAAGGGGCATGTCTTCTCAGGGCTAGAGCAACAGTGGACTTGACAGGAGAGGAGCAGGGCCATGGGGCCACAGGGGTAAGAGCATAGGAGAACATAGGGGGATATAGGAGGGAAGGAGAAGGGCAGAATGGGGGCAGGGTTCCCAGTGAAAAGGGGCCGTAGGGGGCAGCTGTCCTCTTCCTTCCGGGCTGGCGGGTCCCGTCACGTCAGAGCTGAGGTGGGCTTTGAAGCCCTGACAGGCCAGAGGAACCAGGTCAGGGAGAGGATTAGCCCATGGGCCAGGGGGGGTCTCAGAAGACTAGGGTCATCCCCCTAACCCTCCCCCCCTTTCTCAGACAACCCCTAAGGGACCTTTTGACATTTACAGAACGGGGTACATGGAGGAATTGGGGGGGAGGGTCATGCTTCTTTTTTTTTCAGTCCGTGGAAGCTTTTGTATTTGTTAATTTACAATCGATTAATTTCAATATTTCTCAGTGTTTTAGAATTAGTTGCTTATTATATCTTGATGTGTGCCTGATGTCGCCCATCATCAATTTGTACCATTGTGCGGTTTGCTGCAGGTGAGAACTCAGTCCGGATCAAACACGAGAAAATAACAAGAGCTGGGCAATATTAGACCTATTAGTTGTTTGACTACGACAAGCATTTGATGAAATGCACACAATATGATAATTTGATATCCCTGAAACATTTTGGGAGTAGCAGAGAATTAAAGCGGAATAACGGCATATTCCCGAAAAATTGTCTAAGTTCCTAAACCCCTCTGACTCATTGTTGGACTGTCTGTCAAAGTCTGCACTTCTCTCACTCAGGGAGCAAGAGCTACGTCACCAGGTTATGCAGCCCCCCAATCACTGCAGCGCTAGATCGAACTTCATGCAATAACGCATTCTGTCAAATCATCTTCCGTCTCTGTCTGTATCCTACATCTATTGTTGCATGGCGTGATCAGATCATTATGGTAAAACATATATACTAAAATGAGCGGAAAAGACTAGTGTGTTAACCCTAATTGTTCCAGTAAGTTGCTCTGCATAAGAGTGTATGCTAAGTGGCTAAAAAGCAAATGTAAATATAGTGTGCAACATAACAGCCACAGGATGACACATATGGATGACGTATAACTTTCCTACAGTAGCCAGCTGACAATGAACCTATCCTTGTAAAGTCATTTCTGTTGCAGATATAATTGATAGCTTAGGTACTGATGCATACATCTATCGAAATGCAATTTATGCTCACTGTTCAATTTTTCAATGGGGAAGATCAAATATGCTATTATTACATTCATAATTAGCCTACATTTACATTGTCAAATCGGTAGACTTTCATTAGAAATGATGCAGGGGATTTCATTTGCAAGCCAGGGACAAATTACTTTTCTCGAGCGAGCAAGAGAATGTGATAATGTAGGCTAATTTTATCAAATGGAAAAGTATTCTTATATGTTTCACCAAATAGCCTTGCATCAAATACCCTACTCCTTGAAAGTTGTGTAATGATTATATATAGCATATCGATAGAATGATGATAACTTTTTTTTAACATCCAGTCCCTAACTACCCCTGACCAGTCCAACCTTACACATCAAATCACATTTTATTTGTTACATGTTTTGTAAACAACAGGTGTAGACTAACAGTGAAATGATTACTTACGGGTCCTTCCCAACAATACAGAGATAAAATAAAATAAATAAATAATAGAAAAGTATAAACAAGTTATAATAAAATAATAAATACACAACGAGTAGCGATAACTTGGCTATATACAGTTGAAGTCGGAAGTTTACATACAACTTCGCAAAATACATTGAACTAAGTTTTTCACAATTTCTGACATTTAATCCTAGTAAAAAAATCCCTGTCTTAGGTCAGTTAGGATCACCACTTTATTTTAAGAATGTGAAATGTCAGAATAACAGCAGAGAGAATGATTTATTTCAGCTTTTATTTCTTTCATCACATTCCTAGTGGGTCAGAAGTTTACATACACTCAATTCATATTTGTTAGCATTGCCTTTAAATGGCCTATAAATAGCCTTCCACAAGCTTCCCACAATAAGTTGGGTGAATTTTGGCCCATTCCTCCTGACAGAGCTGGTGTAACTGAGTCAGGTTTGTAGGCCTCCTGGCTCGTACACGCTTTTCAGTTCTGCCCACAAATATTCTATGGGATTGAGGTCAAGGCTTTGTGATTTGTTGTGCTTAACTTCTCTAGGATAGGGGGCAGCATTTTCACGTTTGGATGAAAAGCATACCCAAACTCAACTGCCAGCTACTCATCCCCAGAAGATAAGATATGCATATTATTAGTAGATTTGGATAGAAAACACTCTGAAGTTTCTAAAACTGTTTGAATCATGTCTGTGAGTATAACAGAACTTATTTAGCAGGCGAAACCCAGAGGACAAACCATTCAGATTTTTTTTATTTTTAGGTCACTCTCTTTTCAATGGGATTTCATTGGGAATCCAGATTTCTAATTGACCTTCTTCCAGTTCCTACCGCTTCCACTGGATGTCAACAGTCTTTAGAAATTGGTTGAGGTTTTTTCCTTTGTGTAATGAAGAAGTACGACCATCTTGAACGAGGGTCACTTGAAGTGTACTGTTAGATAGAGGCGCGTGAACAGAAAGCTAGCTACAGTTTGTTTTAATCCGGTATTGAACACAGATCACAGATCATTTATTTGAATTTGGCGCTCTGCATTTTCTCTGGCTTTTGGCCAAGTGAGACAGTAGGGTCCCGCCTAAACTCGGATTTTTGGATATAAATATGAACTTTACCGAACAAAACATACATGTATTGTGTAACATGAAGTCCTATGAGTGTCATCTGATGAAGATCATCAAAGGTTAGTGATTAATGTTATCTCTATTTCTGCTTTTTGTTACTCCTCTCTTTGGGCGGAAAAATGGCTGTGTTTTTCTGTGACTTGGCTCTGACCTAACATAATCGTTTGGTGTGCTTTCGTCGTAAAGCCTATTTGAACTCTGACATGTTGGCTGGATTCACAACAAGTGTAGCTTTAATTTGGTATCTTTCATGTGTGATTTCATGAAAGTTTGATTTTTATAGTAATTTATTTGAATTTGGCGGTCTGCATTTTTGCTGGCTTTTGGCCAAGTGGGACGTTAGCGTCCCACATATCCCAGAGAAGTTAAGCCATTCTGCCACAACTTTGGAAGTATGCTTGGGGTCATTGTCCATTTGGAAGACCCATCTTGAGATGTTGCTTCAATATATCCACATAATTTTCCTACCTCATGATGCCATCTATTTTGTGAAGTTAACCAGTCCCTCCTGCAGCAAAGCACACCCACAACATGATGCTGCCACCCCCGTGCTTCACGGTTGGGATGGTGTTCTTTGGCTTGCAAGCCTCCCCCTTTTCCTCCAAACATAACAATGGTCATTATGGCCAACCAGTTCTATTTTTGTTTCATCAGACCAGAAGACACTTCTCCAAAAAGTATGATCTTTGTCCCCATGTGCAGTTGCAAACCGTAGTCTGGCTTTTTTATGGCGGTTTTGGAGCAGTGGTTTCTTCCTTTCTGAGCGGCCTTTCAGGTTATGTCGATATAGGACTCGTTTTACTGTGGATATAGATATTTTGTACCTGTTTCCTCCAGCGTCTTTACAAGGTCCTTTGCTGTTGTTCTGGGATTGATTTGCACTTTTCGCACCAACGTACAGTTGAAGTCGGAAGTTTACATACACTTAGGTTGGAGTCATTAAAACTCGTTTTTCAATCACTCCACAAATTTCTTGTTAACAAACTATAGTTTTGGCAAGTCGGTTAGGACATCTACTTTGTGCATGACACAAGTAATCCAACAATTGTTTGCAGACAGATAATTTCACTTATAATTCACTCCTTCACAATTCCAATGGGTCAGAAGTTTACATACACTAAGTTGACTGTGCCTTGAAACAGCTTGGAAAATTCCCAGAAAATTATGTAATGGCTTTAGAAGCTTCTGATAGGCTAATTGAC
This sequence comes from Salvelinus alpinus, assembly GCF_045679555.1. Taxonomy (NCBI): domain Eukaryota; kingdom Metazoa; phylum Chordata; class Actinopteri; order Salmoniformes; family Salmonidae; genus Salvelinus; species Salvelinus alpinus. Next base: position 20,593,393 of record NC_092109.1, on the reverse strand, counting down.
ATCATTTGAGTCAATTGGAGTTGTACCTGTGGATGTATTTCAAGGCCTACCTTCAAACTCAGTGTCTCTTTGCTTGACATCATGGGAAAATCAAAAGAAAACAGCCAAGACCTCAGAAAAAAATTGTAGACCTCCACAAGTCTGGTTCATTCTTGGGAGCAATTTCCAAACGCCTGAAGGTACCACGTTCTACTGTACAAACAATAGTACGCAAGTATAAACACATGGGACCACGCAGCCGTCATACACTCTTAAATGGAGCTCCTGGGGCTCCATGCAAGATCTCACCTCGTGGAGTTGCAATGATCATGAGAACGGTGAGGAATCAGCCCAGAACTACACGGGAGGTTCTTGTCAATGATCTCAAGGCAGCTGGGACCATAGTCACCAAGAAAACAATTGGTAACACTACGCCGTGAAGGACTGAAATCCTGCAGCGCCCGCAAGGTCCCCCTGCTCAAGAAAGCACATATACATGCCCGTCTGAAGTTTGCCAATGAACATCTGAATGCTTCAGAGTACAACTGGGTGATAGTGTTGTGGTCTGATGAGACCAAAATGGAGCTCTTTGGCATCAACTCAACTCTCCGTGTTTGGAGGAGGAGGAATGCAGCCTATGACCCCAAGAACACCATCCCCACCGTCAAACATGGAGGTGGAAACATTATGCTCTGGGGGTGTTTTTCTGCTAAGGGGACAGGACAACTTCACCGCATCAAAGGGATGATGGACGGGGCCATGTACCATCAAATCTTGGGTGAGAACCTCCTTCCCTCGTGGATGGGTATTCCAGCATGACAATGACCCAAAACACACGGCCAAGGCAACAAAGGAGTGGCTCAAGAAGAAGCACATTAAGGTCCTTGAGTGGCCTAGCCAGCCTTCAGACCTTAATCCCATAGAAAATCTGTGGAGGGAGCTGAAGGTTCGAGTTGCCAAACGTCAGCCTCGAAACCTTAATGACTTGGAGAAGATCTGCAAAGAGTAGTGGGACAAAATCCCTCCTGAGATGTGTGCAAACCTGGTGGCCAACTACAAGAAACGTCTGACCTCTGTGATTGCCAACAAGGGTTTTACCACCAAGTACTAAGTCATGTTTTGCAGAGGGGTCAAATATTTATTTCCCTCATTAAAATGCAAATCAATTTATAAAATTTTTGACGTGTGTTTTTCTGGATTTTTTTGTTGTTATTCTGTCTCTCACTGTTCAAATAAACCTACCATTAAAATTATAGACTGATCATTTCTTTGTCAGTGGGCAAACGTACAAAATCAGCAGGGGATCAAATACTTTTTCCCCTCACTGTAGGCCTAGAGGATATCCAAAACAACTAACAACTTTTTCTATTTGGCTGGCTACTCCATGTACTTATAGAAAACACTATGTGAGCTAGTGCATTAACACCCTCTTTATCTTGGATAGCAGGCATACTCACCCTATCGTGTCTTTTCACCCATTTTCCTTCTCATGTGAACCACGCTGACAGCATGAAAGCGAAATGGCACAACACATGGCAATGCCACAGAGAGTTCTACCTTTATCTAGTCACCACATTCCATGAAAGCAAAGCACAAAACTCCACTGTGCACAGATAATGCAATCAACAAGACATTTGTTTTCCCCAGTAACTCCATGGAACTTGGAAAAAAACTAATGTGGCTATCAATGAATGACCTTTGACTTGAGAAATGGATGCTGGGCAGTGGATTTGAAACCACCAGACTGGTGATGGCCCACTAATATGCCTGAGGGTCTTTCAAAAGAACACATTGAAACATCATGACACTCATATTTATAGGGGACATTTTCATGGAGGTTTCTTATTTGGGATTTTAAAAGTCATTTCTTCCGACCCCAAAACAAAATTAACTACGAAACATTTCTCAATTTGTCAAAATAGTCCAAAATATTTTATTATACCAGTGCAAAATATCACTCCGCCCAGGGCTGGGCTGGCCAGAGAGCGGGAGGTAGGCTTAGGCCCATTCTAGAGGGGAGATATACAGAGCCCACAGCCCAGATCCCTGGTGCTTGGCTGGGGTAGACAGAGGCTGGGCCAGGAAGACCACACCAGCTGCCCTTCTGGACACAGGCAGGCGGGCAGACAGGCAGGTAAGCAGGCTTGCAGGCCCAGGCTTTAATCAGCCTGCAGCGCTTTCCTCAGCATATTAACTTTGGCTCTGTTCACCCCCTGACCAAGAACAACTTAGTGCAAAAATAAGAGTGTCTTCCCCCGACACAGGGTCAATGAGGATCAGATTAATTGGCTGTGTGACGAGATAAAGCTTACTACGCAATATCTCACCTATTAAGCAGAGAACGCAGCAATCCTGAGGTATCATTAACCTACACCAGGCCTATACAGTACAACCCACACAGGCAACGCATTCAAAGTCACGTGTAACTGACAGTAAACAGCCAACCACCCTAGTCTCTCACCTGTCAGTGTATCGCCTGGCAGGGTCGTTCAACAGCACGCCATGGGGGGTATGGGAGAATGGCGGCTGACGCAGCAGTCGGTGGATGAGAGGCTTGCAGTGGCGGCACAGCGGGCAGTCGGGCTTAGACGCCAGTAGGGTGGCATCAATCTCCAGATGCTGCTCCATGGTGAAGAACTGCACGCCGTACACCTCCTCCTCCACGTCCAGCTTCAGCGTCAGCGGCGCATCACAGAACACGTTACTAGGACCCAACGAGAGGTTGTTTCCACTGACGGTCAGGAGCAGGATGTTGTGGATGGCGGGAAGGGCCATCTCCTCGGGGCTGAAGAAGGTGACCCACACGGTGAGGGAGTCGGGCACTAGTGGGTGGGGGAACTCCAGCTGGAGCATGCAACCCTGCAGGGGACACTCAGACAGCCCCACGACCCACTGCTCGATGCCGGCGTTGGGGCTCCAGGTGCGCACGCTGGGCTCACATGCCTGCTCAACGTCTGGAGGTCCTGGAGGTCAAAAGGACAGGGACCCAGCAGATCAGACATAACTTATAATAATACATGTATTTATTTGATATAGCACTTTTCATTTTCTTTATAAACAAAATAAACTATTCAACAAAACAAATGTAGGGATCTGGCAGTTATTGGGCGATGGTGTTTCACAGCTTTAGATGATAGGCAGTACAGAAAGGTAGTATCCTGCGAGGAGGGAGCATAGATGGTACAGCCAGGCAACTATAAAAGCAATACACACGCAACAGACACAACAAACACATATCAGACAAAAATAAATACACCAGAAAACAAAGGTTAAATCATTGCATTTGCAAACATGATGTGTGATTGTTTGAATTTGTTTGCAGGCAGGTAAGAGCTAGAGTATAGATGCGAGCATAGAGTGTGCTGTAGCTGAACCGCTAGTAGGGTGAAATGCTATGATGTGTATATGGGGATTATACAGAAGTGATGTGAATTGCTGTCCCGCCCACAAGTAAGTCTTCAAATCTAGAGGACATGTATTCATATCAAACATATGTTCTAAATCAATCCAAGGCAATGACAAACCATCTTAAATTCATATCGCACAAAGTAATTGATAAATTCAATCAATCAACAAGTTTTAGATTCATACAATCAACACTGAACATTTTACAAAGAACAATAGAGATTATATTTCTCTAAATTCAATTGAAAGATTTTGAAAATCAGGTTAAAAATCATGTTTTTACTATTTTGGTAGTTGTATGCAAGTAGTTTAGTATGCAAATAACATTTATAAAATGTATGTGTAATGGAAGGTTAATCAAAATGATCACTACTATGCATGGTTCTCCCTTTACCGCAACTCTTTCACTATGTTTCAGTAGTGACACATTTAGTGGGGTGGTAAGGAATTCAGGTAAATGTGTCAAATGTGCAATACAAACAAAGTGTGTAAGTAGTATATAGATGTAGTAGCTTAATTGTATCACTATTTTGTTGCAAACTTGTAGGGTATTTGAGTTTAAAAAATACTTATAATGGTTGTAATTTCCACTTTGAAATTTCAGACTTGATTTGCCCTAACACAAAATGTATCAACCCTTACAAAAATGTCCATGAATTATAATTCACATAATAATTCACATTTCCTGTTGCTGCAGGATTATCCTACATCTGAGGAGATTTATCCCCCGAAGAGATTGGGTGTGGGTGGATGCCCCCCGCCCCAAAAAACTAAAAGGATCCTACATATGTGTATTTATGCTGCAATAGTTTGTGTGTCGGGGGGCTAGGGTCAGTCTGTTATATATCTGGAGTATTTCTCCTGTCTCATCCAGTGTCCTGTGTGAATGTAAGTATGCTCCCTCTAATTCTCTCTCATTCTCTCTCTCAGATGACCTGAGCCCTAGGACTACCTGGCCTGACGACTCCTTGCTCTCCCCAGTCCACCGGGGCATGCAGCTGCTCCAATTTCAACTGTTCTAACTGCAGCTATGGAACCCTGACCTGTTCACTGGATGTGCTACCTTGTCCCGGACCTGCTGTTTTGGACTCTGAACTCTGAATGATCGGATATGAAAAGCCAACTGACATTTACTCCTGAGGTGCTGACCTGTTGCACCCTCTACAACCACTGTGATTATTATTATCTGACCCTGCTGGTCATCTATGAACATTTGAACATCTTGGCCATGTTCTGTTAAAATCTCCACCCGGCACAGCCAGAAGAGGACTGGCCACGCCTCAGAGCCTGGTTCCTCACTAGGTTTCTTCCTAGGTTCTGGCCTTTCTAGGGAGTTTTTCCTAGCCACCGTGCTTCTACATCTGCATTGCTTGCTGTTTGGGATTTTAGGCTGGGTTTCTGAACAGCACTTTGTGACATCGGCTGATGTAAAAAGGGCTTTATAAATACATTTGATTGATTGATTGATTGATTATTGTTTGTTGGAAGATGTGTGCTGAAAGTTGGGGAGAAAAAGGGCACAATTTATGTGAACAACGCATTTAGAACAGTGGTCTGACTGACTACACATGGATGAGGTCAGTGAAGTATCAGGGCTGAATGAGCTGTTGACTTTTCTCAGCAATGGACTATATGCGGCAGACAGCGGACTGAGTTCATTGCCAGTAAAGCAGGGGAGGCAGCAGACTAGCTGCAGACTGAGGTGTGTTCCTACTGAGAGGGGCCCTGCACAGGGTTCTCACTTTAGCATCGGTCATAACAACCCCAAACAGCGCTCCTCCAGCCATATTTGGAGTCCACAGATACCTTGTATTATCCAGAGTGACGTACACCAACATTCATCAAGTGCTTTGAGAAGCCAGCGCCGCAGACACTGTGTTCTCCCTGTTTTCCTTTTGTGCACTTCCAAACTGGCAACCAACAAAACCCATTTGCTAACCTCATTTCTGGGCACTGCACAGAATTCCAGTGTTTAATCAAGTGAGCACCGAATTCGGTTTCCAGGCCACATTATCTTAACACATGTATTATAAGTGTGTGTGGCCAGAATAGAGGTAACTTTGAAAAAAGGACAGAAAAGAAACTGAGGAACTGAGATGCACTTACAGTTTGTTTTCTCTCTCTCTCTCTCTCTCTCTCTCTCTCTCTCTCTCTCTCTCTCTCTCTCTCTCTCTCTCTCTCTCTCTCTCTCTCTCTCTCTCTCTCTCTCTCTCTCTCTCTCTCTCTCTCTCTCTCTCTCTCTCTCTCTCTCTCTCTCTCTCTCTCTCTCTCTCTCTCTCTCTCTCTCTCTCTCTCTCTCTCTCTCTCTCTCTCAGTTTTAGCCACTGACAATGTGTTGTAATGTCAGCTGTTATGGTGGGCTGTCCTCCTGCTTTGGAACTCCTACTACGGATGCCAGAGGTTAGAGATTTACGATGAGACAGGATGGACATGTATAAAGATTATATGAATCCTTGGCAAGACCCAAGTCTATTTTTCAACACTGTAGAATTACCAGTACAGTAATTTTAAGTATTACTTATTTTATCTTTCAAATCCAACTAAAACAGCACCTGCAATGACTTCTCATCTGAATTCTTCATTAAGGTTAAATCTACTCGCTGGTATATAAACAGCTCTGAAGCGTTTGACCTCGCCTTGCCTCCCAGGCTGCTGAAAGGCCCCAAGGGTGATCAGACAATCCAAACCTGGCCTTTGAATAAGAGGCCTTGCTTTCTCACTTGATTAGCTAATCCCACCGGGGTATTAGCCTGTCTAGGAGAGCTCTCGTTCTAGGAAAGGGGGAAAGAGACATTGGGCGGAATTCCAGCTTAATTGCAGTAGGGTTGAATGTGGAGCACTGTGTCTGTGTGCCAGGGCCCTTCGGCATTATGTGGGAATCAGACGGTGTAGAGTCGTGGAGCGCTGGGAAAAGGGGACTGGAATTGACTGGGATACGGATGGATAAACATAGAGGGATATGTCCGGGCACGCACTCTGCTTTCTAAGAAAGGGGCCTGCCTCTCCTTCGTGTGTCACACACTCGATAGCACACACACACACACACACACACACACACACACACACACACACACACAACAGACTGACTGACTTGCACTGAGGTAACCGTTGTCCTCCACTTTAATGGATGCAAACATCAATTCATGCCATGACCCCTAACTAGAGGGCATGAGAGTAACCACAATGGAAATATGTCTTGCTCACTTGTATTTTGTCCCTTGACAGCCATACGGTGTCAATTGATCAATTAATCAATCAAGCGATCCCGCATAGCAGTCAATCTTCAAGAACTTCCTCTAGTACAGTGTTGGGTTCCCGAGTGGCGCAGCGGTCTAAGGCACTGCATTGCAGTGCTAGAGGCATCACTACAGACCCTGGTTCGATCCCGGGCTGTATCACAACCGGCTACACACAATTGGCCCAGCGTCGTCCTTATTAGGCTTTGGCCGGTGTAGGCCATCATTGTAAATAAGAATTTGATCTTAACTGACTTCCCTAATTAAATAAAGGTTAAATACAACACAAAGAAATACATAGAAATAGTCTTGAAGGCCAAAATATGTCAGTCAGTAATTTATTCCATCTCTCTGCATATGATATCTGCAGTGTAAACAGTTGGCGTGGGTGACAGGGGTGAGGGATGGAGAACGTGGTGAGAAGGGAGAGTGATGGGGAAAGCAGAAGGTCTAAAGGAAAGGAGGTGACACTGACAGTCCAGCTCCTCTCTTCTCCCTCGCCTGGGGACTTTCCGCATATTTCCTTCAGCACACATCCACTGCTCCTCTCCTTCTATTCCAGATCAAACCTCGTTGGCCTCCACTCAACATCCCAATGTAAAAGAATAAATAAACTTGTCCTGGTGTGCGGATGCTTTTATATAGTGCAACTCTGGAAGGCCTTAAAGGGATACTTTGGTATTTGGCATGCTAGCAGATACCCATAGACGTCCAGTCGTTGCGCTAACACTAGTTAGTATTGGCTTGAGAAACTACTGTATCTATAACTTCCTTCATACTACACACAGATACATCAAAATGGTTCATCTGACTCTGGGGAAGTAGATACATATCCTCATTGCCAAAATCACAAAGTATCACTTTAAGGCAGTATCGCTTAAGATCAGGTAGCGCGCTCCAGGATTGACATTCTCCAGAATAAGTGAGTGTACAGTACGTGCATCGCTGCGCATATCCAATAGCCCTCCATCCACAAATCATTATCTCATGACCATCATAAAGTGCTAGTTGAGATGAAGCAGGGGAAGCTGCTCTTTCTCTTTAGGTACTTTGTGTCTGAACTCTGTGACCCTGAGTCCCTGCAGTGTGCAGCCCTGGCAGCAATGGAGCAGGGACCAATGAATGTAACCCCTGTTCTCCCAGACAGACAGCGAGAGCACACACACACCAAATACTCACACACAAACACATGGTATCACGTAATGCAGCGAGGCTTGACACTGCCCCGCCTTCAAAGGAGGGCGATGCTAATGAAAGCATGGCCCGACATCTGGGCCAGAGTCAGGCAGGAACACTTTAGCGATGCACGGCTCAGTGCAGCAGCACATACACGCACAAATACACACACACACACACACACACACACACACACACACACACACACACACACACACACACACACACACACACACACACACACACACACACACACACACACACACACACACACACACACACACACACACACACACACACACACACCTACACACATTCAGACCCCTTGACTTATTTCACATTTTGTTGTGTTACAACCTGAATAAAATGTATCTAAAAAAATGTTTCACCACAATACCCCATAATGACGAAGTAAAACATGTTTTAAGACATTTTTGCAAATTCATAAAATGACAGAGATATCTCATTTACATAGGTATTCATACTCCAGGGTCAATACACGTTAGAATCACCTTTGGCAGCAATTGCAGCTGTGACTCTTTCTAGGTAAGTTTCTAAGAGCTTTGCACACATGGATCGTATAATATTTGTACATATTTTTTTTTATTCTTCAAGCTCTTTCAAGTTGTTTGTTGATCATTGCTACACAAACCATTTTCAAGTCTTGCCATAGATTTTCAAGCCAATTTAAGTTAAAACTGTATCTGGGCCACTCAGGAACATTCACTGTCCTCTTGATAAGCAACTCCATTATATATTTGGCCTTGTGTTTTAGGTTCTTGTCCTGTTGAAAGGTGAATTTGTCTCGTAGTGTCTGTTGGAAAACAGACTGAACTAGGTTTTCTTTTTTTTCAGTTTTACTTTAGTGCCTTATTGCAAACAGGATGCATGTTTTGGAATATTTATTTTCTGCACAGCTGGGGTTCCTAAAGTTTTTTGGCCCACGATCACATTTTGATATCTTAACATTTTTGCAACCCCAACCATGTGATTTAAAAAAAAATGTAGGCCTAATTAACATCCAATGATTATTTGGGGCTATGGCAGTCAATTAAAAAAAACATTCTAACAGTACTTCTGATTGTCTTCTCAACTCACCATCACATACTTTTACTGTGGGGCTATGACAGTCAATAGCAAATTAGTTTGACATAATGTATATTATCTCACCACCACTAATGAGATGGGTGTGCTTGAAGCATGTCATGTCGGAGGTTCTTATTAAAGTCTGTAGGCGTGGTTGACAGTGTGCACCTCATCTCTGCTGTCACATCCAACCTGGCTTGATATTTGGTTTTAATGCAGACAAGACAGAGCACTGAATCCAGCTTCACACAGATGTGAGTGGGCGAAGGATACCATGAGTTTTATGGTGCTTTCAAGACAACTGGGAACTCAAAAAATATGAGTTCAAATCATGACGTCAGTGATCTTCAGGTCGGAAAGTCAGAGCTCTAGAAAGAGGCCAGAGTTCCCGAGTTGGATGACCGTTCAATACAATTTTTCGCAGTCTAATCTCTTTTTTTCCCCAAGTTCCCAGTTGTCTTGAACGCAATGAAGTTGGATGTTGGAGATTTCCGAATTCCCAGTTATGGTATTCCCTTTGTGTCAGGAACCAAAACTCCTCCATAGTCACCCGTGAACGTGTTGTCTGCAGCATTCGGTCACATGACAGCTCAATCAGCTGTTCGATTTCACTTACTGGAATGTCAACTGGGCCAGGATTGGGAATGGATTGGGAAGTAGGTCCCAAAGTGGTCTTCCAAGTGTTGGAGGTGAGCAGTCATCACTCGTGTGGGACACTTACTGATGCTGTTTTCGTTAGAAACATGCACAGCCGAGGGAAGGGGGCATGGTTCGCTTTTGAAAGACTTTCTCTCCAATAAGAGTTCTTTCCCCTGAATCCACTGATTCGGTCACTCATCTGTAGAATGTTTTTGTATTTCCCCTGCATGCGTGCGTTCAGTTCGTTCAGTTTCCCAAATATGTCTGTTACATACGCAAGGAGACATTTTCTTTACATTACAAAGAAAGTAAACTAAGTCTGTTTTTCTTTACATCCATTGTTAATGACAACAGTTCCTCTCTCAATGCTCTGATCCCCTATCTCCAACTAAGTACGCTCTCTAGTATAATTTTATATTTTCATAATTTTCATTTCGATTTTGAAGGTTAACAACATTACAATGATTTGGAGATACAAAGATGATATTATAACATGTATATATTTTTGTATATGTATATTTTGGGGAGTGGGGGGGATTTTGTAAATTCCCTCACAACCACATTTTCATATCAGGCGACCCCTAGTTTGGGAACTGTTTCTGTACAGGCTTCCTTCTTTTCACTCTGTCATTTAGATTAGTATTGTGGATTAACTACAATGCCGTTGATCCATCTTCAGTTTTGTCCTATACTTTATACTTTACATGTGTGCACACATTACTTTGCACACACACATCCCAGGTCTTTCACGTACATCCACACACTCTCCTGGTTCCAACCAGCTGCAAAATCTTCCTCATGAACCACATGCAATTCACTTAACTATCTTGGGTGGTTTCCACATGGTTTCTTCCATCTATTTTTTCATCCTCTTCCCCCAGCCATATTTCTTGTGGGTCTAGAGCAGTAAAGATTTACTAGTGGTGCTCCAGCTCTTTCTCTCTGACCACGCCAGGGTTTCCTGTGGTGTGAGGACACAAGCCACGGGACTGACAGGTGTCAGGCGTGTTACACACACACACGCGCGCACAAACGCGCACATGTACGCCTGTACATGCCCATTCACACACACATGCCTGGACATGCCCACCATCCCACCAGGCTGGTTGGAGGAGCTATGGGAAGACGGGCTCATTGTAATGGCTGGAATGGAATAAATGCAACAGTATAAAACACAGCAAACATATGGAAGGCACATGTTTGACTCCGTTCCATTTATTCCATTCCAGCCATTACTATTAGCCCATCCTTCTATAGCTCCTCTCACCAGCCTCCACTGACACACACCAATACTTCAACCACACATACACACACTAATGGTATTGGCATTATGCTTGCTTGCATCGTCGGGATGTCTGTGGGTGGCAGTTACTTGACTGCCATAAGCTGTCACTTCTGCAGAGACAATGTGCTCACGCACGCACACACGCACGCACGCACGCACGCACGCACGCACGCACGCACGCACGCACGCACGCACGCACGCACGCACGCACGCACGCACGCACGCACACACACACACACACACACACACACACACACACACACACACACACACACACACACACACACAAACACAAACACAAACACAAACACAAACACATGAAGCCAGCTGTTAGGAGCCTGTGATGGACTAGCATCGGTGTGTAAACAGGGGAGTGGAAATCTGCTGCTTGCTAACATGGAGAGCTTCCAATCGGGAAATCAGAGAGAGGTTTACACACAGCACAGCGGACAAGCCCAGACATGCCTCTCACACACACACTGTAGCCTGTGTGGAGCAAGGACTTTGCAAACAGACACACACACAGACACGTGCGCAAGCGCGCACAAGCACGCACACACACAAGCACGCACACACACACCGTTCTAGCGCCCGTCTGATCCCGAGCCCAATGAGTCACTGGGCTCATTATTAGCCATGTGCTGTCGGACACCTGCCAAGCTGATCAGATCTCACTGGATTCTACAGACTCTAGCTCTGACCCTGAAAGACTGCAGCATTTTATAATGAGTTCACAACCACAGAATAACAATGGAATAACTTTGAAGCTTGGGGAACTGTGCCATCGTGGCATCTCTATCAACATACCAACACAGTAGGGATAATTTATTCCTTATCAGTTTAATTCTTATCAGAGGACCTAGGAGAGAGTTTTAAGACCTCTGTATCTCTATATCTAGACTAGATTGAATAGACTGATCTAGTACTGCTCTAGTCCTAATGTACAGGTATTATTAGCTGTGAATTTAGCTTCCACTAGACTTGGTATGTGATAATAATGGCAGATTTACTGACACACAGATACACACACAGATACACACACTGAAACACACACTGAAACACACCCTGAACAATGCTTACTACTGCAGCTGCCAGAACCAGCTAGCGGTCAGAGGTACACAGCTGTGCAGACTATTTATAAAGGCCAAATTCCATCTCCCTAAAATCCACTGCAAGAGCTGGGGGAGAGAGGGGGAGAAAAATACATCGTATTTTGGGAATGGTGCTGATTGTAGCATTACCTGTCCTCAATTTCCCTGATAACAAATGGGGAAAATGACATTACAGACATGATCCGAGAAGCGCTCTCCCCAGTTCCCACCATGTCTGTCGCTTTGAGCCCACGTTTGGGATTTCTGGGATACGGAATCTCCATTCCCTTATGAACGCAGGCTCAACTTTCACTCCTTCTGCATCCCTCAGCTCGTGTCAGGGGCTGTGACTCAGATGAATCATTTGCATCTTTGGGGCTCGACTCAGCGACCATATGATTAGCATGTTTGAGAGTTGACTCAGAAGCCAAATAAAGCAAGATACTGGCTTAGAGTGAATAGTGAGATTTGATGATGTGGGGAAGATACTATCAGCAAGAGAAAAAGGAGGGGAGGGGTGATTTGACAGGAGGATTCATAGGAGGAAGAAGTTCAGGTGTGTTACTGACAGGGTGGGGTTACATTGACAATGTGTGAGAGGTGTGGGAGGAGGGTGGGTTGGTGGGCATGCCTTATAAGGCAGGGTGTGTGGTACACAGTAGCTACTGTATGTGCTGTATGTTCTGGGGTAGGATGGTTAGAATCCAGGCGAGTAAATGTAAATGAATGGGGAAAGTGAGTAAGGAGAAGTACACTGAGATGTGAAGTTTACAGAGGTTTTAGTGATGAATGGAGGACGTGAATGAGGTGGGTACGTTGTTTTGGCCTGGGTGAGACAGAGATGAGAGCCAGTGGGCTACAGTAGGCCCTGAGTTTGTCCAGTCAGTCAGAGAAACAGACAGACAGACATGTGTGGTAATAAATAACCCAGGATAGAGTGGTCTGTCACGTTCTGACCTTAGTTCCTTTTTTATGTCTTTATTTTAGTTTGGTCAGAGCGTGAGTTGGGGTGGGCATTCTATGTTGTTTTTCTATGTTTTGTTCTATGGTTATATTTCTATGTGTTTGGCCTAGTATGGTTCCCAATCAGAGGCAGGTGTCAGTCGTTGTCTCTGATTGGGAGCCATATTTAGGTAGCCTGTTTTCCTGTGTCTGTGTTTTCACCATACGGGACTGTTTCGTTTTCGTTTTGTATCATTCACGTTGTTATTTTTGTATTCTTAGTGTTCAGTTATTAAATTGAATATGGACACTTACCACGCTGCGCTTTGGTCCTCCTCTTCTTCCACCCACGACGAGCGTTACATGGTCTTACCTTCTACCAGCTTTCACAGTCTAATGTCAGAATTAGACATTCATCCATGTTTGTCAAACGTCAAATTTTGAAGTTATTGCAAATGTCAAATTTCTAAGTGTTTAAAGTTAAGTTAAGGCATTAACTCAGAATTTTTAAGGTTAGGATTAAGTTCTGGCATTAAATCCAAATTCTTACAGTTAGGCATTAACTCCGAATGGTTAAGGTAAGGGTTAAGGTTTGGGATAGGCTTAAAACAAAAATACACAAAAAAATGTATATCGCGGATTTGAACTTGCAACCTTTGGAATCAGAGGCATATGCTTACACCCATCCGTCATCCCTGTCCACAATGCCCTATCAAAACCAAAACCTACTTGAAGCTAACAGCGCTCACTGTTGCCCCTATTGGCCGGTTTCCACGTCATCTTCTGAAGTCCTCAGACATGGATGGACATTGAATACTGACTTGTATCACGGGTGACCTGGCTGCTTACCTTCGGCCTCGCGGGGGCTCCAGTGTCCAGAGGGGGCACAGGGTCGGGGGGACGAGGAGTTGGATGCGTACTGCATCAGTACCCGGCCCTCTGTGCATTTATCACACACTGATCCCACTTCTCTAGGAAACCAACAGACAGGCACACCAACCAACTTAGATACAGTTTATATGGAAACACACTCAGATACAGTCCAATAAGACTGGCCCTCATTTAAATACAGGCCATATAGACATGCAGGTACTACTCACTTAGATACAGTCAAAATAGAGAGATGTTAATTTAGATGTGATCCAAACAGACAGTCAACCCATTTATCCAAAATATCTCCAGGTCTTTTGCAGAGTGGAGGTCAATGCAAAAATATCCCCATTGTGCTGCCTGCCCCATTCGTCCAGCTAATTTCACCTGTCGTAGAAGTGGCCGGAAATAGGCGGGAACCACTCCAGGGTAATGGCGGCATGCTCTTGCTCCACCACTTGGGGTGCCATGGGCACAGGGGGTGGCTTGGACTCGGGCTGCCACGTCTGGTAGATCAGGTCCAGGTAGCAGTGCATCCGGGCAACTTGGTTGGAGGTGAAAGAGTTCGTACAGTCATCATCTACGTGGAAGAGATCAGATCAGATCAGAAACAGTTTAATATGATGGTTTGTAGATTATGTATTCACGTAAACTAAGTGGGATTTATAATGTATTTTCTTTTAGAGCAGGTTAAAGGTTAAAGGTTGAATTAACCAATAGGGCAAGGTTAGGGAAGCCCTAAGAAGTAATGTACATATATACGTACAGTAGATAGAAAAACAGGGCCTGGTATATACAGAGTCTGTAGCAATGTTATTAAGAGAAGAGATATTCTTAAAGTCTCTACAGGTCCATGACCTGAACATACATTAGAATATATCGAGTGTGTTTTTCCAATGCAATGTCCTTGCTACATTCCACACCTGCCAAGGCACACATATGTGACACTCAAGGTCAGCATACTGTATGGTTGGACATTCCTACAGATGTAGTATTTTTATTTGAGACAGTTTGCTACAGCAACAGGAAGTGTGAATTATTATGTGGATAATAGGGGTTGATACATTTCTGAAATTTCAAAGTGGAAATAACAAACTTCAGAATACTTTTAAAACCTCAAATAAACTACAAGTTGTACATTTGCTGCATTGCAGGGAAGTTCTCCTGCAACAGGGTGATCAAATTAAGATCCTACATCTGTTTGTGCTCTGTGTTTATTTCTGATTGAGGGTTATCCCTAGTTACCACAGCCTCAAAGTCGCTATATCGTAAAAAAACATAAAAACAAAAAATTGGTTTTTGGTCTTCATTTAATGTTAGGGGTTAGGCATAAGGTTAACAGTTTGGTTAAGGTTAGTGTTAGGTTCAAAATCAGATTTTAAGAAGAGAAATTGTAGAAATAGGCGAGGTTTAGCAATAATTATGACTTTGTGGCTGTGGTAACTAGTGTGATGGGTTTATGGACAATCTGGACATGTTTGTATGGTGTGTGTGTGTGTGTGTGTGTGTGTGTGTGTGTGTGTGTGTGTGTGTGTGTGTGTGTGTGTGTGTGTGTGTGTGTGTGTGTGTGTGTGTGTGTGTGTGTGTGTGTGTGTGTGCGCGTAATTCTGCATGCGTACATCGTGTGTTTGTGCCTGTTTATCTGTGTCATAAAGTGTGCACTTGTTTGTATGTGTGGTTATGAATGTGTGTGTATGTGCATGAGTATGTGTGCGTGTGTGTGTGCGTGCATGTGTGTGTTTCTGTGCGTGCATGTGTGTGTTTCTGTGCTTGTATGTGAGCAGTGCAATCTCACCTGCGTAGCTCATGTAGTTGTTGTACGGTGTGTTTGTGAAGTGGCGACGCCCGCAGGTGTCGTTGCCAGGCTCAGGGTCTCTGCAGTGCTTGTACTTGGGCGTGGGGTTAGTGTCTTCACACAGATCTCCTGTCTCCAACGACGGCTCAGTCTCCAGACATGCATCGTTACACGACTCAATCTCAGAGATCCCCCGGAACACGTGGTACAGCCCGAGACTGTGGCCGATCTCATGGATCATGGTGTGGTTGTGACCAAATGTGCCATAGAAGGAGGGGTTCAGAACAATTCCACCTACAAATGGAGAGCAGACACAGACAAACACATATTCACACTAGAAAGTACTGGAAGCTGGAGTGGGATTGAGACAATGCATTATTCATCGACCCACACAGCTTCATTATCACCTTCCTCCCTGTCAGAGCGGAGGTAGAGAGACTGCAATTACTCCCAATCAACAATGTGAGGCTATTGAGCAGGAGGAGTGTCTGTCTGTCTGTCTGTCTGTCTGTCTGTCTGTCTGTCTGTCTGTCTGTCTGTCTGTCTGTCTGTCTGTCTGTCTGTCTGTCTGTCTGTCTGTCTGTCTGTCTGTCTGTCTGTCTGTCTGTCTGTCTGTCTGTCTGCCTGCCTGCCTGCCTGCCTGCCTGCCTGCCTGCCTGCCTGCCTGCCTGCCTGCCTGTCTGTCTGTCTGTCTGTCTGTCTGTCTGTCTGTCTGTCTGTCTGTCTGTCTGTCTGTCTGTCTGTCTGTCTGTCTGTACCCAGATGTGTTAATGCTTCTTTGTCCCACGGCCAAGTAGCGACTCCAGCCAGGTCTTCATCAGACGAGTTGGCAAAGAAGACGTTCAGGTGAGTGGAGCCATCCAGATTCAGGATCTCTTTCAGCTCCTTTACATCCAAATAGGCTCTGGAGACCAGAGAGATAGACAGAAAGAGAGAGATACTTAAACAATGTACTGTAGTTCCTAGGAATGAGAGCCAGGTCATTTCACATCACAATAGTGCCTGAAAGCAAAGACTTCAGATTTACAATGGGCCCTGGAGAAAAGTTATTTCCTATTTCTGAAGAAGAATTTGAAAAATTCTGACAACAATAGACCCTAAAGAAAAGAGGTAGCTAGATCATTCCGGGAGCTGAGACAGGCTTCAGATCAGATTGAAACAGAATTTAGGTAGGTAGTCTAGAGGCCACCTTGAGCAGGTCTGATTGAGATGTGTTTACCGTGCTTGGCTAATACTATGCAAGAGGTGGACATGGAATATCATATGAGAACACATAATCCACCCCATTAAACTGTCAGTCCCCTTCTCTCTGCCCATGTTAAAAGCCCTTATTCAATAACCAAGCTCTTGGTCTTGGCAAATCCTATTGACAAGATCAGTGAAGTCTTAAAGGAGAGAGTAATATGTTGCAAAGGTGAGTTTCTTCAGTTCACTCTCTGATATATCATCACGAATCAGAATGACAAACATGCAGTAGAACAAGTTGCATTTCATGTTTGAGTTTCTTGTTTGTAAGAATCACAAAATATACACCTTCTATAATGTCTGTTACTAAACCATGGCATTATAGGCGACCAGCCAAAGAGAAAACCATTTATATCTACAGGAGGAGACGATGGCAGAAAATTATATTTTATGTAATTACATGAACGATTAATTTGAGAGAGCCCTAGCTGCTTCACATGGCTAGTAAAGCAAGTCTGGAACCAACAGGACCCTGAACAGCTTCTACCCCCAAGCCATAAGACTGCTAAATAGTTAGTTAAATAGTTAACCAATACCTATCTGTATTGACCGTTTTTGCACTCTTTTGACTCATCACATACGCTGCTGCAACTGTTTATTATCTATCCTGTTGCCTAGTCACTTCATCTCTACCTGTATGTACATATCTACCTCAATTACCTCGTACCCCATGGTGTACCAATACAACTCTGTATTGGTACGCCATGTATATAGGCAAGTTATCATTACTCGTTGTGTATTTATTCCTTGTGTAATTATTTTTCTATTATTTCAAAAAAATTCTCTCCGCATTGTTGGGAAGGACCCATAAGTAAGCATTTTACTGTTACTCTACACCTGTTGTTTAACGAAGCATGTGACAAATTTGATTTGCAAAGCGAAGAAGAGGAGGGGAGGTCTCAGAATCAGGGAGAGAATCCATGAGTGGGGAAGGAGGGCAACGGAGCACGAGGGCGAAGCGGGCAGCCATAAACGTGAACAATAAACATGACACATGATGACATCGTAAAAGGAAGAAAAAAAAAAAAAGTGCCCGGAAAAAGTAGCAGTAAAAACCATTGGTGCCAGGCCGGCCAAGGTGCAGTACAGTATGTCATCCTTCTTAGTGGATACAAATATAGGCTGGACTACCATCCATAGCACTGGAGGAGTGGAGGACACTGGAGTGTCATAAAGTATAATTGGAGTGACTGATCGTGGCAGATGACATGTTAGGATATGGTTTGTTAAGCGTCGGGACAGAATAATGAAGGCTTTATAGGAGGTTGGGCCAAACCAAGGGGTGCAGATAGGTGAAGTACATGTTGTTATGGCACACCACAGCTGTTACAGTGTGGAATAGGAGGACAAGCTGTACCCTTCTGCTCCCTTTGACGTCAATGGACATATTTTACAAAAGATCTGTAGCTACATCTGATTGTGGGTTTCACATATCAATAACTGTACTGTCTACAAGCAATGTAAAAAAACGAGTTCTTCAGGGGCTTGTCAAGTATGTCAGTATTGTTCATTTAAGTACTGTAAGCACTTGAACTGTTTCACAACCCCCTGCTGCTGTTGATCTGGCTCTTCCAGGACCAGCAGGTGAGGAAGGATAAGGATGCTGTGTTAGTTTAGTTCCTGTCACAGGGGCTGGGCCAGGTATGTTCGGAATAAAGGGGTGGCATAGTGGAAAAGTTATCCATGGCCTATGGGACAGCAGAGGCGCGCACCAGGCCCAGAACTACAGAGAGCACATGATATAATGTCCCTCTCCCTAATCATTTCAGGAATTTCATTATTTCCTCTGAAAATATTTGTCCGGCTTTTTGGCCGCCGTGCATGAGGGGGGAAAAGGATCAGGGGGGTTTAATGGTGAGATGAGTAAGTCAGCAACAGATAAAAGCAGTACTACTGTAGATCAAAACCCATCTGATCTGAGTTCAATTAGGTTTAATGCAATGGCTCCGTTACAACAACACAACACACATCAGATGTGGACTGGATGGACGGATGCAGGCTATGGCCTTGGCCGGCGCACAAACAGCAGGGTTTAGCATGACTGCATAAAAACAGGCCAGGCTGCATGTGTGTCTGTCGGGTTGCATGGATTTGCACTCTTCTGTGTGTATAAATATGTGATCAGCTTTGTAGGAAAGTAATTGACTGCTTGATGTAGTGGGAGGCTGTTGAGAAAGGGGAGAGAGCCGTGGCTGTCTGACATCACTTTAGCCAGTGTCGTCCCTGGGAGTGAGTATGCCAGTCTTGGGCCAGTCATGCGATCGACTTTGTCTCTCTCCCTCTCTAACACGCTCTCTCACTTTCCCTGTCTCTCCCCCTCTCTCTTCTGCGTTCTCCCTCCCTCCGGTTCTTCCTCTCTCCATCCGCCTTCCCTCTCTCCATTCCCTGGCCTCAAGTCCCTTCTCTAAGGATGTCCTGTCTCTGGTATAAACCAAATTAGGACTTGAGGGTCAGTCTCACCCCCCTCAGCGCTCCTCTCCCCTCATCGCTTACCCTTAACCCTTACCCTTCATCCTCTAGCCCTCGCCTCTAGCCCCTCGTCTTGCACTTTCATAAGGGACGAGCCACACGAGGAGACAACATTTTCCATTCATTTGAACACTCCACTTTTCATGCATGCCCTGGGAAGAGAATCTAGATTTTAGAAAGAGACGTTGCGAGAAGACCCTCAGAGAGAAGAGGCGAGAGGAGAAAAAGAAGGAAAGTGTAACTTCACTCAATTCAGACGTCAACGGGCATCTGTTCCGAGGCAGTCCGGGGTGTGATGAGCGCTCAAACTGCTGTGTTAATGCTTGTATATCTGATACATATTAAATGGAGGATTATGACTTCATCCATTTACACCCATATATAATTCATATAAGCCCATAAATGTGCCTCGTATACATATGTCTGGGGCTGCTGAGTGTGAAACGCTGTGGTGAGTTGGCAGCCTCAGCTCTCCTGTCATCGACTCGGTCAACACCACAGATCCTAAAGCCATCATTCATCCCTGCCTTTATTACCACACTCATGCTCTTTTTCTCCATCAATATTTTGTGTTTTTTCACCTTCCAAGGAAGACACAACATACATAAGACCAGGTGTTGACACTCGGATTTCAAAGGTTGGACAGCAGAGCTAGACAACTGGGATTTCCACAGTTACAGAGTTACAGTACAGTACTAAGTATATAGGCCGAGCCTAGAAACACATTATATCATTTCCAGTGCTTGTAGTTCTTCTGTTTATACCAACACTCGTAATAGTGTTGGTAGTGTGTCCATACCAACCAATCATGACCTTAAACTTGGGTTTCAGAGGTGGGGGGACAACCTTCAAAATGTGTTGTCATTCTCGGGTAAATTTCAACATGACAGTTTTCCATGTGACTGCCACTGTACGACATTTATGTACCATCTCAACCATGTAAATTATAATCAACTCCTGATTGGTAGTTTTTCCAAATCAAATCAACTATGGTGGTGATAGCAATAACAGTACTTCAACTGTCTTTCCTAACTCTTCAGTTGAGGTAGATGGAAAAAGCCAATCTTAAACTTTTACTCAACACCTCTCCGCCCCAAACCCTGACCCCAATGACCCTATTGACGTCCATCACCCCCCTCTGTGGCCCACCCTCCCTACCTCACCCCACCTCAGCATCCCACCCAGACCGGCTGATGAGATGTGGGGACGAACACACAGAGTGCAGGTGAACTCAGTCCAGGCCGGGGCCAACCAACCAACAGGTGCATTTACAAGGGTGTTACGGCTTTCATGGGAGAGTGCTAACAGCTAGTTTTACGCCCTAGCCACTCCATTAGGGTGAAACCATTAACATGGGCCTGGTTTATGCGTGTGTGCGTGCGTGCGTGCGTGCGTGCGTGCGTGCGTGCGTGTGTGTGTGACCATTAACCTGCCACTGTGCCAGGGAGAGAGACAGTGACATGCAGAGAGGCCAAGCGTGAACAAATTGTTCTTCATCCCTGACGAAGCTGGGCCAGAGGCGTGACGGCCTCCTTTCTCACCCTGTGTAGATCCTGTGCAACAGGTATGTCAGTAAATCTAGATAGAACCATTTACGTGGAAGGAAAGAAATGTCTATAGGATGTAGCATATTGAGATTGTGTGTTGTACATGTGGAATTCAACTGAGTTGAGATCGAATGTCTCTTTTTAGTGTTTCAAACACAAACATCCGCTTATTTTTCTGAGAGCTGTCAGTGTTCAGACCATGTTTTCCTCTTACTCTCCGCAAAGGATACTTACTGTTGTTTTACCTCAGAAATTCACATACCATTAAGCACAGTACCAGACATAAGTAAGAATGTCATCCCATGAAAAATATTGGCATAACTGTAAAACAGCATAACAACAAAGGCCTGTGAAAACAATGAAAAATATTTGCTTCGGCGAGAGGGGAGTGTTAAGTATTATCGCTGGTATTTCCAGAGGAACCTCTGTCTGTGGACTGCAGAGAAGAGTAGCTAGCGCAAGCGGCCTACCACAGTCCCCTGCTAGCCAGATTCCTAAACACAATAAGTGGTAACAGGCATGAGGGCTACAAAAATAAACGCAGGACCTCACAGCCATTGTTCCCTTGCGTATGTGGCGCGCTGTTCATCCAGAATTCCACAATTAACGAGGAATGTTGAATAATGTTTGTAGTGTGGCCCTCCACATACCACAATCAAACCAAAATAAGCAAGCACTTGGGGAGCTTCTCTTTATCAACTTAAGAATTCTCTCTCTCTCTCTTACTTAATTTCTCTCAATCTCTCTTATCCCCCCTTTCAACAGCCCATCTTTCATACGTCTGCAGGGATATTTGAATGGTAGGGACTGTAAGCGTGTGCCAATAGCTGATTTCTAAGAGAAGCCATCTTGGCTGATTGTTGATGAATGACTTTGTAATGATGACTGAAACGGAGGGGAGAGAAGAGATAGCAAGCCCACCTGCTTTTGCTTTCTGATGTCGCCTCACACAAAGTTGTTTAGCAGCCGTTTTAAATACAGAGAGAGTGCCAGCGAGACAGTGCTTCCAGGCCTGAGCAATGAGAATGATAGAAAACAGCCTAGTGCCTTGATTCTGGCTACATCAGAAAGACACAAATAATCCCCACAATAACCCTATTTGGAGCTTTTTTCAACCCCCTCTCTTTAGCATGACGGCGTCCAAAAACATTTACGAGCATCTGACATTGGTCGATTTTTTTTCCAGGCAGCGAGAGAACTTCAAGACCACAAGGACCCCCTACAACTGCCACAAAATGTCTCCGGACTCTGTGTTTGAGTGTCACGCCTGCCAAGAAAAATCCAATCCTTTACTACTGGAGCCCCTCAAGGTCCATGACAAAATGCAGTTCCAGAGTGAACCAGAGACTGTTTTTCTCAATGCTGCTCAATCATCCTCTGTGGTACAGAGTAGGAATCCTGCAGATACTGGCAGGTACTAGATCAGTGGAGGCCTCCGCATCTCCTCCCAGTAACCCTATCAAACTGTTCCTCGCCACAAGCCTGCAGTAATCAAACTTCAAAATGATTTTCTGAGGTAAAACAAAATCCTATGATTTTTCTGTAACATTCTTGCAGAGGCTAAAAGAGAAGAGCAGTAACAGTGCAGAGAAGTGTCTCCCCCCCTTCCAAGGGAGATGTACTTCCCCTGCAAAAATGTATCTTGGGTGTTTCCTGGATAGAGTAGTACTATGTTGAAATGAGTCCCTACTGCTGCTAGCAAAGTGATGCTGGTCACTCTCCTCTGACCTCTAATTACCCATTCTGGTCTTTCTAGAGTGTAATTGTTTCCAATCTCACTTGTTTCCAATCAATCTAGCTTAATTAGGGCAGCAGAGGATAGACGGAGAGGAGCGAGGGAGAGAAAAGAAGTTGAAAAATGAAGAGAGAAAAAATCCATCTGGGCTCTCCCGGGGTCGCTACAGTGTGTTTCGTTGGTTTGGCCCCCCCAAGTGTAGGATGCGGATTGAGTCTGTCTTAAAGCCAGATTGGACTCGCGGCCCCAGAGGACACCCTGCTGGGCCACACACACCGCCGGGGGTAGAGTTACACTCTGCTCACAGAAGGCCAGCCAGGAGACAGTGGAACTGACAGACTGTGTATCAAAACCTCACATCAGTGTCCTGACTGACTGTGTAATGAGAAGATGTGTGAGTCACTCCAGACAGTCACTCCAGACAGTGTGTATGTATGACAACATCAAGGACAATGGATCATAGCAGTGAAAAATAACAGTGTTGGTGAGGGTAGCATGCACATAATGCCATGTCAGGTACATATATATATATATAGTACTTGATAGTACTTACGATTGAGCAATCAGACACAAAACTGTTGACTAGACCCTGAAAAACGGGCAAATCCTAACTTGAAGATCAAATGTACAGTACATACAAATCTCCTTTTGACATCATTTCATAGTTTGTGAGAAACCTTGACTCCAAGACTCCAACTTTGGAGCCAGGCTATATCTTTGTTTAGGACTCATCAAGCAGCGACAAAGAGAAAGACAAAGACAGAGAGCTGACCTGTGTGGAGAGGAGCGGTTGAAGCAGGTCTTGGTCACATCCGTCACATTGGGGTTACAGCAGTCTCCGTTGTCATAGAAGAAGTTGTCCCAATTACACTCT